>NC_052057.2:44129181-44429181 GCF_903992535.2 Arvicola amphibius
TGAATTTGTATGTATATCTGCCTTGTTGTGTCTGGAAAAGTTTATTTGAAGTCATCTAACACCTCTGGCTCTTAAAATCTGTCCAACCTTTTATACTTAGATCCCTGAACCTTGAAGGGAAAGGGTTTTTTTGGTTTTTTTTTTTTTTGTTTGTTTGTTTGTTTTTCAAGACAGGGTTTCTCTGTAGTTTCTAGAGCCTGTCCTGGAACTAGTTCTAGAGCCTGTCCTGGAACTAGCTCTTGTAGACCAGGCTGGCCTCGAACTCAGAGATCCGCCTGCCTCTGCCTCCAGAGTGCTGGGATTAAAGGCGTGCACCACAACCGCCCAGCAGAGGGGAAAGGTTTTATACAGACATCCAATCAGGGCTCAGCACTCTGAAGTCTCTGAAGTCTTTGTTCTCTACATATTGACCACTTTTGGGTCTCTGTGCTAATTGCTGTATATTGCAAGAAGAAGCCTCTCAGTTGGGGGTGGGAGGACAGGGATCCATGGAGATAGCTACAAGCCATTAAGAGTCATTTATTGGCATGTCCATTTAGCAGGGTAGTAGTAGGTTTTCCCCTAGGGCTCATGGTCTATCGAGCCACAGGTTCTTGTCCTCATTAAGAGTGTCTCATATCTCATGGAGCAGGCTTTAAAGCTAATTGAGTAGGTTACTCCCAGGACAGTCACACTGCTGTTGCACCAGTGGGCATATCTTGCCATTCAGGTTGTGACTGTAGTTCTCAGTGTTCATAGCTGGATGGGACTGTTGATTACTTTTCTCTTCTGGTAGTGTGCAGAACTATGAACTCTAGCCAGTAGAGATATGTTTCCAGTTGAGTGCCAGCTGAACATGTACATGTTTTATAACTCAAGTTTATGGGATTTTCAGCAGTAGGTTTTACTGTCAAGTTCTTGGGGGTAACCTGTAATTGCAGGAGGTGGTTGGCAAACAACTCAAAAAGGTAACTCATTCCTAGTACTAGGAGCTTCACTTAGTAATGGATGTGATCTAGTTGGGATTATTGTCCAGTCACTATAGAGTCACTCAGTTTAAACTAGAAGCTTCCACAATGATAGGTTTCTATGTGACTTTTTCAAAAGTCCTTCCAGGTCAGTTATTTCTCCCTATATTCCCTCTTGTACCCTGTCCTTCCATCCCTCAGGCCATTTCATCTTTCCTGTTCCATTTTCCCCTTCCCCCTTTCTCCTTTTATAATACTGTATTTTTTGTTCCTTGATAAAGCCCCCTTCTCTCCTATGTTCACTGACCTCCATGAGCATACCATGGCATGCTGACACCCTCCCCCATGGGAATACACAAAGTAAAAATAAAATGAATTTCAAAGACTTTTAATAAATATTTATAGCTATAGATGATGGTTTTTCTTTTCTAGCTATGCCTATAGTTTTTTTAGTATTATTTGAGTTATTTAGGTTCTATTTTTTTTCTTTTTTTTTGAGACAGAGTTTCTCCACGTAGCCCTGGATGTCCCAGAACCACTTCCTAATGTTGCATTCCTCATGCTGTGATGACCCCATCCATAAAATTATTTTCACTGCTACTTCATAACTGCAGTTTTGCTACTGTTATGTAACATAATGCAAAAATCTGTGCTTTCCAATGGTCTCAGGTGACTCCTGTGAATTGGTTGTTCAGCCCCCAAAGTGGTTTTGGCCCACAGGTTGAGAACCACTGTTCTAGAGCCTCTCCTCTCCCTGACCCCCTAAACTTTAAGTTCTTTAATGCAGATTTAAAGGGAGTTGATGCAGTAGTTCCTTGCCAATGTTAATTAACGTCTTTGTCTCCAGTTGGTGAAACTGTTTGTGGGAGGTGTGGCCTAGAGCAGGTGTGTCACTGGAGGCCTGGCTTTGAAGTTTAAAAAGCTCACTTCATTCCCAGTTAGCACTCTCTCTCTTTCTGCTCCCAACCTGCAGACAAGATGTGAGCTCTCAGTTTTCTGCCACCCCACCGTGCTTTTGCTCTGCCATCATGGGCTCTAACCCTCTCAACAACAAGCTCCAAATGAAATACTTTCTTTTTAAATTACCTTCCTTGGCCATACTGTCTATCACAACTATAGAGACGTAACTAAGACCCTCTGCTAAGATTATTTTACTACTGTGTTTGCAGGGATGGTATGCTAATTGCTTTCTATTGCTGTGATAAACGCCATGACCAAAAGCAACTTGGCGAGAAAAGAGCTTATTTTATCTTACAGTATATAGTCCATCGTTCATGAAGGGAAGTCATGGCAGGAAGCTCAAGGCAGGAACTGAGTCAGAGGCCATGGAGGAATGTGTGACACTTACTGGCTTACTCCCTGTGGCTTGCTCTCAATCTCTTTCTCACCCTAGGACATCAATAATTTATTCAGAAAATGACCCATAGACCTACCTACAGGTCAGTCTGATGGAGGCATTTTGTTAGATGAGTTTCCCTCCTCCTAGTTATCTCTAGCTTGTGCCAAGTCAGCAAAAAAACCAACACAGATAGTCTTCTGAATTTGAAGGCAGAGTATATGTTCCTCAAGAAATATTATAAACATACTTCTATCTATATTTCAGGAAGTCTTGTCCGTTAACTAGTATAAAGAAAAGGTTGGGTGGTATAATCCATTACGTGAATCATAGTCTCTTGAGAGTAAAACGTTTTGAAACTAAGTTGATCTGGGTATAGAAGAGGCTAAAAATAATCTATCAGGCATGGTAGTCAGATTAGCTAGACATATTTCTCTTTCTGTCAGTAAGAATCTGTCACAGCAGAAAGCAAAGTACTCACAGGAATGAAAAGGAATGCAGTAAAGAAAGCTATAGCTCTCATATCTGATTTTTTTTCTTGTAGCATATTTGAGAGTGTGAACTGTTTTTTCTTACTGAAGGTATGACTTAGTTCATTTATTTCTGAAGGTAATGTACCTGTTCACCTTTGAAGAAAAGCACTGGTGGCTTAACTGTACGACTTAAGGGGATTCAGCGGACATGCAGTTTACAGCCAATAATATATATAATCTGATCAGTTATTTAAACCAATAGTAAAATATACCAACCGGCCTGTTGACTAGTATTTTTTTCTGTTGTTTGGTCGTAGGGTTTTGACCCACCACATCAAAGTGACACAAGAACTATTTACATAGCCAACAGATTTCCTCAGAATGGCCTTTACACACCTCAGAAATTTATAGATAACCGGATCATTTCATCTAAGGTAAGGATAAGCAATTTTATTATTACACTGTAGATGTAGAGCTGGGGATACATTCGTAGCTCATTTGTTAGAATGCATACCTGTCATTGTTCTGTGGTGTTTTACTCTTTTGGCCTTTTTGGGGGGGCACCATCCAGCGCCCAAATAAATCACTCACAGAGGCTTATTTTTAATTACGAATGCCCAGCCTTAGCTTGAATTGTTTTTCGTCAGCTTTTCTTAACTTATCCCGACTACCTTTTGCCTCTGGGCTTTCCTCCTTCTCTGACTTCTGTGTTCCTCCTTTCACTCTCACTCCATTGCTGGCTCTGGATCCTCCTCCCTCCTTTCCTCATTCCTTGATCTTCCTTCTCCCAGATTTTGCCTTCTGTTTATTCTCCCTGCCTACCAGCCCTGCCTCTCCTTTCTCCGGCCTCACTATTGGCCATCCAGCTCTTGATTAGAGCATAAGGTGCTTTAGACAGGCAAAGTAACACAACTTCACAGAGTTAAACAAAGACAACATAAAAGAATGCAACACATCTTTTCATCATTAAACAAATGTTCCCCAGCATAAACGAATGTAGCACATCTTAGAATAATAAATATGCTATAATGCTAATGCTTTTCCTCAAACACTGATTTCATCTTTTCTTAGATGTCAGCCTTAGCTCAACAGTCCCTCTTCCCTGTCCTTTTCTTTCTGCTGTCGCATTATTTCTGTGTATATGATGATGCTAACATAGTAGATCATTTGTGCAGTGCTCCCGTTCTCATCTATATTTTGAACATTTTATAGGTTTTAAAATGGCCTAATTTTTAAGTCTAATTTCTGTGTTTAAAATTTAATTTTAGTCATTTCCCTTTTCCCATTCCTCTCCCAAACTCCTCTCATGTCCCACTCCCAGCTGTCACTCTGTCTCAAATTTATAACCCATTTTTCTTTGTTACTTTTACATGTATAAGTACAACCTGTTGAGTCCATTTAATGTTGCTTGTATGTTTGTGACTTCATGACTGATCCCTGGAGAAGACTTATTCTACTGCTCTTAGCTTTCCTCAGTTACCTGCCTTTGTCTAGGTGAAAAGCCCACTGAGATTTCCTCCTTGTATGTTAGCATGTTTGTTGGTTTTTTTCTTTGTTCTGGTCTTGTTTAAGTATCTATACTGTTGAGGTATTTGGGGTCATATTTCCCTCTCACAGTCTTACAACCGATTTCCATGTTCTTTGGCTCTTACAGCCTTTTTACCCCCTGTTCTATGCTATTTCCTGAGTCTTAGGTTCAGGAACTGTTATAGATATATCCATTGGGACTGGGAACCCCACAATCAGCTTTCTGCAGTTTGACTAACTGTGGCTTTTTGCAGTGATCTCTGTCTATTGTAAAGAGAAGCTTCCTTGATGGTGGGTGAGAGCTACACTTATTCGTGGAAACAAAGAAAAGAATTTAGGATACAGTTAGGAATTATGTTTGTTTATGGAAGTGGTAGTATTGGGTTCTCTAAGATCCATGACCTCTCTAACCCTGGGTAGATTTTCAGTACCAGACATGACTTCCCTCCAATTGAGTGGGCCTTATGTCCAATTAGAGAGATATTGGTTACTGATAAAATATGATTGCCACCAATATGGATATAGATATGGATTTACCACTGATAAAGATAAACTTTTAGGAGTATTATCATGCGGTCATTGTTGTGGCTAATAGGCATCGCAGCTGGGTGGGACTACTGGTTGTTTCCCTCTGTTGGCAGCTTGTGTAGCACCTTCCGATACTACAGAAGCTAGTCTTCAAGGAGGAGGCTTTCAGAGCAGATCCTCTGAGTTCTGTTAAATTCTAATATTTAAAATTCTCATCTGCTAGGACTTCACAGGTCCACATAAAACATTTTAGCTGCTGTTGGAAACTGAGAGTCCCCCCAAAAAGCTGTAATTAAATAAGTGCTTTTATAGGGCTGTTTTCTTTTGCAGCCATTTAGGTTTAATGTTTTGACCAAAGTTTTCAGAAGTGTGTTTAAATAAGTACTCTCTTTAAAACATTTTAGCATAAGTCAAAGTCTCCTTATGTTGCTTCCCTACTGTTGTATCTCAGTTGTTTCTGGAACCTCGTAACTGTATTGCTGGCTGTCTCAGCTCACAGTGAACTCTTTTACCATTGAAGCTTGGCTGGATTTCTCGCTTCCATTGTGGCTTTTAAAATGTAAAAATCTAAGGAGGGTGTAGATTTGTTTTCTAAAGATGTTGAGTTCGTGTCAGTTAAAAGTATAGATGTTTGCTGACACTGTTCTCTCAAGCTTCAGTGAGGGTGGCATGATGTACCTCTTGTTTTGAGTCCTGTATTGTTCTCTGAGACACTTTCTACAAAACCACAAGGACCTTTGCTGCTTTTTCTTTGGTGTTATGTATTCATTTATGTATTTTAACTACAACTGTTGATATTTAACTCATAATCTCTTTATTTTACTTTTAAGCATCTTAGTGTAACTGACATGTTGGAGATGTATAATGATAAATCTTGTTTGTTTGTTTGCTTTTTTTTGGACAGGGTGTCAATATATAGCCCTGTTTGTCCTGGATCTCATTGTGTAGACCAGACTGGCCTTGAACTCACAGAAATGTGCCTACCTCTGAAAGCTGGGAAGCAGTGGTTCTCAACCTTCCTAATGCTGCAACTCTTTAATACAGTTTTTCTTGTTGTGGTGACAACCAACCATAAAATTATTTTCTTTCTACTTCGTAACTGTAATTTGCTACTGTTATGAATCATAGTGTAGATATCTGATATGAAGGCTATCTTATATGAGACTCCCGTGAAAGGGTCAGTTGACCCCACAGGTTGAGAACTGCTGGCCTAAAGGTATGTGCTCTATGCCCAGCTTGGATAATGATATATCTTAATTCCATGACCATAGTTCCAGCATCCACATGACAGCTTTCAACTGTCTGTAATCCAGTTCTAGGGGATCTGATGCCTTCTGCACTCTGTGCGTACCAGACACATATGGTGGTCCACACATATAAGACTCTTATACATAAAATTTTAGAAGAATTTATTATTATTATTTGTGTATGTCTCTGTGTGAATATAGGCATATGAGCGCAAGTGCCTGTGGAGACCAGAGGCTTCAGATCTTCTTAGAGCTGGGCTTACAGGCAACTGTGAACCTCCTGACTTTGGTGCTGAGAATTAAGTCCTCAGTGCAGTGCACACACTCTTAACTGTGTAACCTTCTGCCCATTCCCTTTATAGGAACTATCTTGAAACCATTTGCCTACTGCCAATTTATATCATTGTTTACTCTAAATTATAGGAGGAAAAATATTGTTGTATCATGGTCTACATAGACATTTGAAAACACAGGGCATTGCCAACTTAATTCTTAGAAAGTTTTGTACATTCAATAAGGTTATCAAGAAATTACTGTGGAGACATTCTGATCCCCTATAAAACAGTTGCTTTTTACTACAGCTGGGATTAACCAGAAAAGCCTGGTTGATCAGGACTTTAATTATGCCTGGACTTTACTCAATCAGTAATGGACTTGCCGAAAGCTTGAGAACCCTGAGTTTAAATCTGTAGCACCCACATAAAGTAAAGTTGAGTTGCACTTGCAATCCCAGTGCTGGGGAGTCAGACACAGGAGGATCTGTAGAACAGAGATTAAGTCTAAGCTTAGTCAACAAATGTTACAGCTGTGAGCCACAGGATTTTACTCTCATCCATCTGTGCTATTGACCATTATACTCAGCTGCCTTGCTCTTAGGACTTTGTGGCAGTTTTGCATCCTTCATAAATTGTTTTGGTGTTTATCCCATTGATTGCTTGTTGTTGTAGGAAGGAACGGGCCGCGCGTCCCCCAACCTGGCTATCTTACCCCCAAATAACCACACAGAAAACTGTATTCATTTAAATCACTGCCTGGCCATTAGCTCTAGCCTCTTATTGACTAACTCTCACATCTTGATTTAATTCATTTCTAATAATCTGTATTTCACCATGAGGTTGTGGCTTACTGAGAAAGATTCAGCATGTCTGACCTGGTGGCTGGCTCCATGGCAGCAGTCTCTGACCCAGCTTTCTTTCTCCCAGAATTCAGTTCTGTCTACCCCGCCTACATGTGTTCTGCCCTATCAGGCCAAGCAGTTTTTTTTTTTTTTAATAATTAACCAATGAAGGCAACACATAGATAGAAGAACCTCCTACACCAGCTTGTCTATTTATTTCACATCCTAGGTCATTTTTCTATATTTCATGTAAAAAGAGAATAATTGACTAGGCCATTTCATTTGGTTCTGACACTGATAGTAAAATAAAATGCTTTTAGTTTTGTTAGCATTTTCGCCAATGTTTTTTCATCTTTTTTACTTCACTTTTATGTAACCAACCAAATCCAAAATGTATTGTTAAAGTGTTAAGATGTTATCTCTAGTTTCTAAAAAAAAACCAACAAGTAGCCAGGCAGTGGTGGTGCATGCCTTTAATCCTAGCACTCAGGAAGCAGAGGCAGTCAGATCTCTATGAGTTCAAGGCCATCCTGGTCCACAGAGCCAGTTCCAGGACAGGTTCTAAAAGCTACAGAGAAACCCTGTCTCAAAAAACAAAACAAAACAAATCAAAAACTAGATGCAAAATTAAAGGGTTTCATATCTCATTTTTAAAAGTATACTAAAATTGCCAATAAATAAAAAGGGGGTAAAAGAAAGTAGCATAAAAGTCTTAAATTATAGAAACCAGATAGTTTTTGTGGCATCAAGTTATATCAATTTGCCTAAGAGATTTATAAACCCAATTATACTTCTTATAATTGCATCTATGTAGTACATACTGTTTTTGAATATTTTTTATTGATTTCTTTTTTTCTTTTTTTCCCTAGTATACTGTATGGAATTTTGTCCCCAAAAATTTATTTGAACAATTCAGAAGAGTGGCAAACTTTTATTTTCTTATTATATTTTTGGTTCAGGTAAGTTTTATCACTCAGTGGATTAATTATAAACGCACTGCCTAAGCATATATTTTACAATAGGGAAAAATACATTGTATTCTTAGTTGTTTGACTGTGGGATTTATTTTTATCCTGTAACTTCAACTTTGTATTCACTAATAAATTATCTAAATCAAATCTAGATTTCTAAAACATAGGCTATAAATCTTAAGATCTGTTTCATTTTATTTCTTTACTAGTGTGCCATAGTATTGAAAACTGTAACCTAGTCAAGGAGTGTTACTTGTGATTTTCAGACATCTGCCTTGGAGTATACATGTTTTGGCTGTTGCCATGTAGTGCATCATTTGCACATGTCTGCCTGTGGAATCGTCATCATACAAGATTGTGTGTGTGTTTATTTAAATTTTTTAAATCAGATATGGCATGAGTCTACAGTCACAGATACTCAAGAGGCTGAGGCAGATGAAGATTGCTTGTACCCAGAAGTTTGATGCTAACTGAACAACATAGCAAAACCTCACCCCAATAAATTTTATTTATATTTAAAATTTTTTTAATATTTTCCTCTCCCTTCTTTCTTTTCTTCGTCCATATATGTGTGCGCATGCGTTCCTAAGTGTTACAGCTCTGATAGAAAGGTATCCTTGGCTTCAGCTACCAAGGATACCTACAGCTCTAAAGGGGATGTAAGCTCTCAAGCCACACAAGTGTCCAGGCCACAGGATAACTGCCCTAACTGCTGGATCCAGCCCCCCACCCGACAGAGTAAAAAACCCATTCTCTGTACATGCAATACCACCAGTCTCCACCCTGGAAAGCTCTACCATGAAAAGTTCCATCTCCTTCCCAAGAAACTGAATATAAGGCCCGTATCTTGTTCAGTAAATACTCCACTGTTACTCTCCTGAACAGAGACAACCACCCTCATAATTTTTTGCCCTTCCAGTAAATCTCTTATGTGAGGTTTGTTTTACAGTATGACTTTATGATATTCCTTGGCTCTCAGCTGCCAGCATACCTTTCCATCTGAGCTGTAATGCTTACAATGTACCTTAGAGTCTTACTATGTAGCCTAGACTGGCTATGAACTCACTATCTGTGTCTTTACTTCTGGAATTACAGATGTTTACTACCATAGTCAATCAATTATTCTTAAGTATTTACAAGAGTACTTTTCTGGGCTTAATTACAAGTTTTTCATAAATGTTCAGTAGCTTCTTAATCTAAATATTTTTGCTTTGCTTTTCATATGTGTGTGTGTATATATATATATTTCAAGATGAAATTGAAACTCAAGTGTAAGTCAATTTTTAAATATCATGATTATCACTTCCTTACAGTTATTATTTTTTGATAAAACCTTAAAATTTTTCTTCAGTGTTAAAAGTTTGTTTTTACTCTAAACTGGTCTATCAGAAATAAAATTCCAAAAGAAAAGTTAAAATTACTCAGGTAACCATTTCAAAGCTTTAGGAAACATTTAGTTTAAAATGCTTTTCTTCATGAATGGAGAAGGAGCTTTTAATTTTATATTTCTAGAGCATCTAGTGGTTTTCTTGGGAAAATGAAACTGCTAACTATATTCACATTGCCATGTATGCAGTTTTCAAATTGCTAAGATCAACATGTGTATAGAATAGAGCAAATTCAATTGACTCCAATTCATAGTCAAGGGAAATTAATAAATCATAAGATTTGTGTTCTTGCTAACCTGTGTAATTACTGTGTAAATATTCTTCAGCAACTTGTAGAGACTTCATTATGTGATTACATCATGATTGCAGCACCATTTTCCTAGCTCTCGTCTTCTGATTCTTCTGAGTATAACAAAATCACTTGTAGGAACTATCATTTTCCATGTTCAACTTCTAGTTCTCTTTTCTAGGGTCCATTTATCCTAAATCTTAGGTTAAAATTGCGGACAGACTTTTTAGCATATAGTATGATGTACAAAGAAATGTGAAATGAAGAAAGGCCCATCATAGGCAAACATTGAAGAACTTAAGAACTGTTAAAGCAATGTGCCTATACATGGTGGTACATGATTATATCCCAGCACTTGAGCAGCAAAGACAAGGGGATCAACAGTAGTTCAGATTTGCAGGGATGCATATAGCAAAATCCTATCTCAAAAACCAAAACAACAGTAAAACAGTCAGTGTAGCAGTATATGAGAATGTACAGTTGAAAGACTTTACCACACCTATGAAGTAGTCAAGAAAGCAAAGTTGTAAACCAAACTATATACATTGTACAATAGTATGATATATTAGCTATTAATATAACATGTGTAATATAAATATGTAATGTTCTTCATTCTTTCTCTAAATCTAGCTTATGATTGACACACCTACCAGTCCAATTACCAGTGGACTCCCATTATTCTTTGTGATAACAGTAACTGCCATAAAACAGGTATGTAATACTTCTTGCCTTTGTTCTTACAATATTCATTCAGAAACCTTAAGTAGTCCCCCTCCAAATTAACATTATTATGCAAACAATTTATACAACAAAGCATCGGATTTATTTAGTACATAAAAATTATACTCAGGTACCTTGTGACTCATGAATGATTGCAGTATTTAAAATATGTTGTCTTGACATATGTATTAATCTAAAACATATATATGTACAGGCTAATTTATGAAGTAAGTTAGTATAATCATTTTGTTGAGATTTTAGTGAAGTTTAAAAAGAAGTATAGCTTAAAGGAAGTAAGTTTATAGAATGGAACATTTGTTTTTGACAGGAACTTCCCTAAATTTTAGTTTTCCTTGATAGTTATTTTTTGTGTGTCCTAGTACCCTAATGGAAATAATTTCAACCAGATTATAAATTGACATTAAGATCTAGGAAAAAAATAGATTTTGGATCAACATGCTAATTAAGAAATAAATTCTTTGAAATGTCAAATTGATATTGCTATCACTTCTCAAAAACATCTAGCCATGGTCTTGTGATACAGAGATGATTTCCTTTTACGAGACAGAGAGTTCATTATGTTGTCTTACCTAAATCTTCTGTTTTATAATATTTAAGGATAACATGTTGAGTAATGGAGAAATAAAATTAACATAATTTGCAGTTCTGGGATGAAGTGTATTACTTAATTATCTTTACTTTTCTCTATCTGTTTATATAAAATTAAGTACTGTGTGTGTGTGTGTGTGTGTGTGTGTGTGTGTGTGTGCCATAATTTGCTGGAGAAGGCCAGAGGACAACTCATGGGATCAATTCTTCCTCCTATCATCATGTAGATCCCAAGTATTGAACCTACCTAAGTCATCAGGCTTAGTAGCAGGTGCCTTTACCTGTTGAGCCATTCCACCAACCCTACTTTATTTTTGTTGAAAAATAAAGGATAAGTGTCTATAGATTATCAATTATGTCATATAACTAGTATGTCAGAATAGTAGCCTTAGCTCTCACCAAATTTGATTTCTCTTTCTTTTTCACCTATTGGAGACTAGGATTTGTTTGTGTTATTCAGTAAGCATCTGAATCACTCTAGTTACGTTTTTTCTTAATTTTCCAAGTGTCATTTATTTCATCAGAGTAACATACATTTGTCCTTTGGGCTTGTCTTCTATATTTTCACTAGGTGATTTCTGGTCAGTTTCTATGTTGATGTTCTCAAGTTTACAACCTAAAACTATTAGAACCATATAAACACACACACACGCACACACGCACGCACGCACGCACACATTTGGATACTTCCATTTGAAACCTCACAAGAATCTTACATAGAACTGTTTTCCTCTGTGAAGCCATTCTACTCCTACTGTTTCCTAGCTTATTAATGATTCTACAGTTCTCTGACTGCTTCTACCTCTGCGTTTTAAATGTACCTAATTAGTTTAAATAACCAGCATCCCTTTCCTAGACCACTGTGTTATTCTCTCGATAGTCTTTTACTTCTACTCTTAACCTCCCTGTTTCTTATAGTAGCTGAATTGATCTCTTAACATTGGATCATGTTACCCTTCTGTTTAAAGCTGTAGAGGGAATTCTCTTTAAATGTCAGTGTCTTTAGTTGTTAATGGAGACATACACAGTGTCGTTCCTGCTTCCTACATTTTTTTTACTGCTACTCCATGTCTTTGACCACACTCCTCACCTCATCATCAAACACAGAAAACATGCTTCTATTACACAAGCTTTATGACTTGTTATCTACCTTTCTTGAAAGGTTCTCCCACATAATTGCATAACTCAGCCCCTGATTTTTTTCAAATATTAAGCTTTGACTGTTCCTGACTATTTACCTCCCTCCATTTCCTTTTTAAATATTTTCTGTTCATATCATTTGTCATGAACTTGTGTTCTGTTATTTTTTTGTTCACATGTTTAGCACAGCCAGGGCAGAGACTGCCTTGTGTTTTCAGTGACTGATAGACCAAAGCCATTCATGTGTGGGAACTTTGATAAACATTTGCTGAATAAATGAATGAGTGATCCCATTGAATACTTACTAAAGCAAAGGAAAATATAGTAATTTTGATCCTTAACTCTCAATAAATATTTGGCCAACTGTAGACTGCATTTAACTGAAAATGATACCATTAACTGAATTGAAAAAAAATTTGATGGATGTATCTTTGTAAAATTAGTTTAGTAATGATAATTGACCACATTTCACTTTCCAAAACTGGTTAAAAATATATATAATCTAAAGGGAGAAAGCAAATACCTCACACTTCTGTTAATATGGTTGCTAGAGATGAGTACTAAGTTTAAATAAAAGCCAGACAGTAAAGACAAAGGGGATAAAATGCAAGTGTTCAAAGAGAATATTTGTTCTGATGCAATTCATTCATTTTCTCCTCTCTATTGGTCTTTCTAGATTTCAGAAACCTATATTTACTCATGTAATAAGAGTTTGTAAGTTTTACTCATTTAATAAACACACAGGTGCATTCATATATTATTCAGGTTTATGAATCCATCACCATGGATCTATCAAACAAAATTTGGAGAAATTATCCAAGTAAATGTTTCTTTATTCTCTTCTCTTTAATCTGGTTTGTAAGGAAAATGCTCTATTACCAGTTATTGAATTTCATTTTTTTCCAGCTGTATTGTATATTGTATCTTTTCTAATCATGTATTGTGAGATACAATTCTAATTGGTCTTAATAATAAAAACCCAGAGTCAAATAATGGAGTAAATGCTGAAAGATCAGAGAAGTAAAGGAGCCAGCCACTAGAGGATCTTTTTACCTCTACCAAATCCTAGGATCAAAGTGGGAAAGATCCTGTCTCCATAAATCATGAGACTGAATAGGCTAAGCTCCTGTCTCTTCCCACCTTATATTTGTCTCTCTGCCTAGACACATTCCTTCCTGTCTCCACCCCCTCTAGTGCTGGGATTAAAGACCTGTGACTCTCAAGTACTGGGATTAATGGTGTGAGACAGCACTGCCTGTCTCTGTTTCTCTTTTAGACTGAATCAATCTAGTGTAGCCCAGTGTGGCCTTGATCTCACAGAGATCTGTCTACTTCTACCTCCTGAGTACTGGGATTAAAGCTGTGTGCCACCACTGCCTGACCTCTATGGCTAGCTCCACACTCTTATCTTCAGGCAAGCTTTGTTAGATCACAGACAAAATATCACCACATTTCTCCCCCCTTTTTGTCTAAAATAAAAAAGATTATAACTAATATAAGAAAAACTATATACAATAAGTATAATAATGATATATAGTATATACAGGCAATAAACTCATCAGCAATGTCTATTCCATAAACATTTGACAAATTTAGAGAAAAGACTCCATATATATCCTATTTTGGTGAGTTCAAAAGGTTGTACCTAATTTGCTTTCTAACCTAACTTGTATTACCATCCAAAACTATCTTTTGCTGTCTCTCAACCTTATACATTTTACACATCTTTAGTGAATTTTTTTCTGAATCTGTGAACAAGGAAAATTATAACAATCTAGTCTTCAACTTCCTCAGAGACTTGAGAAGGAAATAATATTAACTGAGTAAGCAGGATGTGCATGTAAGCAGCTTCCAAAAAAATGTTAGCAATGACAGAAACAACTAGCTGTCTGGATAGTCACAGTTCCTCTGCAACATTGGGGTGTCCATCTTTGGCCTAAGGGCCTAGCATATCTGACAGACTTTTGTGTGAAGCAGGGTATTCTGAAGGGCTTTACTACCTTATCTTGGCAAAGTATGGCAGTCACTTTCTCTTGTATCTGTTGTGGGAACACCTTCAGCCAATAGCCTTTAAGATACCAGCCCACTTTGAACATGGTCTCATGTACTAATTAAGTGCCGATGAAAAGCCTGCATGGCCCTTTTTATTCTGGATTTGGTTCCAGTTGCCAGCACACACAGAGGACTGCAGATCGCTACTATTACTTTGAGTTTATCCCCAAATAAATAAACCTTTGTTATACTCCATTCCATGCTATTGTAAAACTCATTGGTACAACTACAAATTTGCGCCCAACATGGGGCCAACTACATCCACATAAAACCTGAGAGCGCTTGGGAAGGAATTCTAGACATAAAAGAACAGAGTTAAGCACGACTTTGGGTGAGCCCTGCTTGCTAGAGGCAAAGCAGAGGTGTGCTTCCTTTAAGAGAAGGCTTGCTGTGTTAGCAGCAAAAACCTACATGGCTCCTTTAAGAAACAGCTCTCTGGTTCATGCTGGTGGCACAAATGGCTCTGGCTCTTTCTGGAGGTTCTGTTATAGAGCACTTGAATGGGTTTGTGAGCAGAGTGCTACAAGTTGTTCAATAGCAGCAACATAAACCCACTGTGTCCCTGGAGCTGGGGCAGTGAGAATGGCTTGCAGAGCTGGTGGTGAATGTACCTCTGCCATGTTGGACTGGATGGAGCCAAAAGGCAAAGCCATAATCCTAGCCACACTACTTAGCTTTTAAAGAAACTCTCCTGGTCAGAAAAGGATTCTGTGTAATTATTCGGGTCTGGACACCTGGAAATGTAAGAGCAGTCTCTGCTTACATGTATCCTGCTTGTCCAACTTGTACAGCATTCTGTCAGCAGTTGAAGCAAGGGTACTTTCTTGCCCAGTGGCTTTTTTCACAAAGTAAATTCCATATGGAGTTTCTTTGATGCCCATCATCTTCTCTAAAGTAGATTGCTACTGTCAGGAGCAGACATGTCATAAAAAAAAGAACGTATGTTATTAAAACATTTTAAAGTGCCATATTCTGTAGATCTCTTAAGTGTTTGAAGATGATCTGTCTATATAAAATAAATCTGTTTAGTAGCCGGGCGGTGGTGGCGCACGCCTTTAATCCCAGCACTCGGGAGGCAGAGGCAGGCGGATCTCTGTGAGTTCGAGGCCAGCCTGGTCTACAAGAGCTAGTTCCAGGAGAGGCTCTAAAAAAAAGCTGCAGAGAAACCCTGTCTCGAAAAACCAAAATAAATAAATAAATAAATAAATAAATAAATAAATAAATAAATAAATCTGTTTGATCTTTAAATGTAGAAGGAAGCGGCGGGGCTGCGTCCTGCCACCCGGCCGCTGGCTAGCTTTACACCCGAAATAATTACACGGAAACTGTATTCTTTTAAAACACTGCCTGGCCCATAGTTTCAGCCTCTTATTGGTTAATTCTCACATCTTCCTTTAACCCATATTTAGTAATTTATATAGCACCACGAGGTGTGGCTTACCAGGAGAGATCTTAACCTGCGTCCATCTCGGAGAGGAGAATCATGGAGACTCACTATGGCGAATGCCTGAAGCGTCTCCCCAACTCTGCTTCCTTGTTCCCACAATTCTGTTCTGTCTACTCCGCCTACCTAATTTTCTGTTCTCTTAAAGGGCCAAGGCAGTTTTCTTTATTAGTAATGAAAGTAACACATAGACACTCCTCCATCATTTAAAACATTCCTGACATGATTACAAGTTTGATTGTAATAGGTGACTAATTACTAACCTGTATTTCTTTATTATCCTAGATAGTTGGTAATAATAACTTTCAAGGACTAGAAATTTGCATTACATTGTTAAATGAGCTGTATAGGTACAATACATTAAACCAGGTCAGAACATATGTATAGTATGTTCTAACAAAAATAATTGTAAATTTGTATCAATATAAAAAATCCATATCAACATAAAATATTTATGACTATAAGTTACATTTTTTGGTTTAAAAGTAGCTTCAGTAGTCTACCTTTTTATCCTATTTCTATATCCACCTTTTCCTTTTCATAGAAGATTTAAAAATATACCTTTTATCCTATCATATCTATATTCCTCCTTTTTTCTTTTCAAAACAAGAACGCTGAATCTATGTTCAACTTTTTTTTCCTGACCATTACCAGCAACAACTTCTAACCAACCACCCTAAATAATAACAGATATCCATAAAACAATGAAAAACCAAAAGCCAACACTCTACCTCTTGGGAATGTGGGTGTTGTGTTCTTAAATTTATGTTCTGTTGCCTTGGGGGCAACAGCATTTTTAGAGAACTCTGGAAGAAAGTTTTGGGTTAATTGTCAAGTCCTGGGAGAGGTAGCTGCATCATTTCTTGTCTTGCATAATGGGAAAGTGCAGAACTTGTCAAATCCTGGCTAGAATTGAGAGGATGGATCATCTCAACTGTCTGCCTCGACATTGTCCTGAGCAGTTTGTAGTCCAAGCCAATCTTTAAGTGATATTTTTCTGCTTAGTGGTGTTATTGTAGTCCTGGTAGAATTGTTGTTGTGGAGCCCCGTCCTCCTTTTGGAGACTTCAAAGGCTGCTTGTAGGCATGGTCATGGTTCACTGCAGAAAACTGATAGAGACTCAAACTCAAAATCATGTACAGAAAACAAGATGAAGCCTTTTTCTAGAATCAGTTAATACTCTATATGACCATTAATATCATGACAAAAAATTAATATCTTATAAATTTTGAGATATTTATACCTTAAGAAAAGCTTAAAACAGTCAAAATAAAGCCAAAGAATTATGATATTAGTGGCAATAAAATAGTTCCTAAATTTTAGTTTTTCTTATGTTCCATATCAGATGCCTCTTCTGACTTGAGACAAAGATTTTGGATTTTCCTTTAATAAGCAAGCATGCTTGGGTTTAGAGAAGGAGAGAACTCCAAAGCCAGCTTTAATCTTTAACTGGAACTGTGACTACAAAAAGACCATTTGCATTATATGTCTGTAGGGAAATTGTTTGTTATAGAAACAAACAATTGGGAAGATTTATGACATTTTATCCTGTTGAAAATGTGATACACTAATAGGTCAATATACTCTTTTTTTCTTGGGAAATTTTTTTTTTAGGTTATTTGTTCCTTTTCTTCACATATCTCATTTGTCCAGTGGTCTTCAGATTCCTTAGCTGGATTCCTTCATTCTCTTGAAAAGGCAAAAACAAAACCCTTCTCCAACCCTAATTTTGGGGAGATTCCCTCTTAGCAAGTTACATCTGATAAAATGAAAAGAATTTGTTAGTTATGTAAGTTAATTTAGTTTGAATGGTCTCACCGTTTGATTAACTAAATCATTTTGTTTCTCATTAAGAGGTTTCTCTTGTTCAAATCTGGCATTTATCAATTTTGGTTTATGGTTTCTCCTGAAATTTTTATTTTGTAAAGCTGTTTTATCATCCAGAGAAGTATGTTTTTTTTTTTTTTTTTTTTTTTTACAATAAGCATTAGGTTCTTTAATTGCTCTGGTCAACAGTGACAGGAAACTGGAACCAAACTTGACATGGGAGCCTTTGAGAGGCCCTTCAAAGCATTTCCTGATGTCAAAAGGTTACCTTGACTGGCCCTTGTTGATCTGCATTCATTAGTCCAATGTCTGCCTTTGCCACACCTTCTGCTTTATCCAAAAGGGAGAGTTCTATTTGGATTATGCCTAGAAAAAAAACACTGTTTCTAGGAATGCCTGTTTACAATCCCTTTTTAGGTGACCTTGTTTACTGACATTGAAACACTTGGCATTTCCATTTTTCCTTAAACCTCTGGAAATCAATCATCTCTCTTACCCAGGCATCATCATGAGATTCAATATTGATTGTATATCTAATCTATTCCTCCAAGGATGCTGATCTTGCTTTTAATGGTCTGATTATCCATTTGTGAATTAGCATTTGCAAAAGCCAGAGATTTAATTATTATTTGTCTGACTTTTAAATTTGGTATTATTACTGCTGAAGTCAATCTATATAAGAAATCAGCTAAGGGTTTTTTTAATATTTATTTATTTATTATGTATACAATATTCTGTCTGTGTGTGTTTGCCTGCAGGCCAGAAGAGGGCACCAGACCCCCATTACAGATGGTTGTGAGCCACCATGTGGTTGCTGGGAATTGAACTCAGGACCTTTAAAAGAGCAGGCAATGCTCTTAACCTCTGAGCCATCTCTCCAGCCCTAGCTAAGTTTTTTTTTTTTCGACCCTGTATCACTTTAGTGAATGACTCAATTTTCTTTCCTACCTCTTCAGTTCTATCCCAAGAATTCAACGCTGCTGGATGGCATAAAACCATGGTGTGCTCATCATTCAGAGATTGACTTTGTACATTAGCATGATCTCCCTCTCCAAGAAGTTGGTCTTGGGAGATTTCAATACCTCTAGCCCTACTTCGTTGTTCAATGGTTTTAGCCTCATCTTTCCACCAGGTCCTCCATTGTAATTGAGGACCAGGCTCCAAGACTGCTATAACCAATTCTCTCCAGTCTTGAGGGATAATTCTATTTTAAGTTGACTATTAGTATATCATCTGCTTCACAAAAGGTGAATTCATGCCATATGAGACTATTGCTTCCTTGAATCTCCTTAAACCTAGCATTTCCACAGGATTCCAGTGAACACTTAAACAACCTTGTGGATATTTGGCATTTGGGCATTTCTTATAAGGTGACTGGATAAATTAATTTTGGTTGTTTGAAAACCTTAGGCTATTTCTCTCTAACCTTATAATGTAAAGCTGAAATTGGTTCTCCTATAAACTCCTCTTTCTGGATCTGAATAGCTCTATGATCTGTTTTAATAAGTTTTTCTAAGGCCTGTGTCTTTGTGCTCATATCAACCAACTTTTTAAGAGATAAACCAATAATTATCAAACCAAAAATAAGGAAAGTGATAATTAACATTATTTCAGTGCCGATTAAGTTAATTATCTCTTCATTTAATTGATTTAATTTTCCAATTTTAAACCATGTAGTTTGTAATCATACAGAGACCTAACTCTCCATTGTAATAGTGTTTTCCATTTTTTAACATGGGGAAAAAAAACTCTCTTTTAACTAATTCTTGTCTTTAACAATTCCCAATTGTCTCACCAAATCTGCTGCTGATGGCAATGAAGATGTGAGATGTGAGGCTGATTGCTGCTGTCTAGAACAGTAGAAACATGAGTGGGTTTCAAGGCAGCTACCTAGTTTTGCAGTAGCCCAAGAAGAGGGGTCTAGGGAAAGCCCAGAACCCACTGTGAGAGAGGAAAACCTAGCCAGCAGGGCAGTGGCTCCAACCAAGTGTAGCTCTGGCCTGTGCTGGTGGCTGCAAAAGCACAGGCAAGTGGCTTTTTCCTAAATTTGTGTCCCACATTGGGCACAAGATGTAGCACGAATTCTAATTGGTCTTAGTAATAAAAACCCGGAGTCAGATAATGGGGTAAATGCTGAAAGATCAAAGAAGTAAAGGAGTCAGTCACTAGAGAGACTTCTTACCTCTACCAAATCCTCAGGCTGAAGAGGGAAAGATCTGTCTCCTCTGCCTTATATTCCTCTTTGCCCAGCCATATTCCTTCCTGTTTCTACCTCCCTAGTGCTGGGATTAAAGGTTTGAGACACCATCACCTGGCTCTGTTTCTCCTTTAGACTGGATTAGTCTAGTGTAGCCCAGTGTGGCCTTGAACTCACAGAAATCTGTACTTCTGCATCCCTCTGGGAATAAAGGTGTGTGCCATCACTGCCTGGCCTCTATGGCTAACTAGTGGCTAGCTCTACACTCTGATCTTCAGACAAACTTTGTCAGATCACAAACAAAGTATCACCACAACATTGCTCTGGTAAATCATAGATTATTGAGGAAAATCATCTGTTTGAGCTTGTTTAGAAAAATGCTAAGGTATTTGAAATGGTGATACCATTTAAGGTAACTGAAAGATTCTTTGCTGTAAGCATTGAGATTCAATGAAATGATTTTCAGCAGACTACTCAACTAGAACAATGAATTGGAATGAATCTGGCAATGAAGTACAAATGAATTAGAATTTATGAACTTATATTAAAAAGGTAATGCATTTATTGTTATTGCTTTGCTATTATCTGACTATAAAAGGAAGTAAACTTTTTTCCTAGCCTCAGAAAGTATCAGCTTTTTTCTAAAATTGACATATTGTAGCTTAAAATGGACCAATATAATTTAGATGTCTTACAGTGCTTTCCCCAAATGTTTTCTCCCAAAAAAGTAGACCTTCAAAAAACAACTATCAGTAATTTGATTTATCACCTCCAGCTCTTATAAGCTTTCCGCCAGCTCTTCTACATAGCGCCCTGAGCCTTGACAGGAGGGCTTTGCTGAAGACAACCATTTAGGACTTAGTGCTACAGTGTTTCATTATTTGCACATTACCCAGTTGTGGGTATTTGTGTTGATTCCCATTTACTGCAAGAAGAAACTTCTCTTATGAGGGCTGAGCAAGTCACTGATCTATGGGTATAGCAGTATGTCATAAGGAGTCATTTTATTGCTATATTCATTTACCAGAATAACGGTATTAGGTTTTCCTCTAGGCTCATGATCTATCTAGTCTCAGTTCTTGGCTACTTTAGTGGTGTTGGGTATAGGTTCCACTTCATGGAGTGTGCCTTAAATCCAATCAGAAAGTTATTGGTTATTCCTATAATATGCCTTTGTTATGCCAGTTTATTTTATAGGCAGATCTCTGATGTATGTCTTAGGGCTTGTACCTGGACAATATTGTTGATTACTTTCTCAGTGTGCAAAATATCTTCATGTACCATAAACTTTAGTCAGTAGGAGTGAGGTTTCTAGTTAGATACCAGCTCTACATCTTTGTGTTCAGTGCCATAAGTTTTATCTTCAGCAATAGGGCCTTACCATCAATTTGTGGAGAGCAACCAACAGCCTTAGTAATAGCTGTGATGTTCCGGGGTGGGGTTTCCCCTATTGTTCTTTATGTCCTTACCCTGAAGGTAATTTTATGCATTATTTTCTAATATTTTATATATAAAATAATGTTTTAGATGTGATGTAAGATGTGGAATTTTCCCTTGTCATATCATGCCAGGGCTTTAAAAGTTTTGTATTTTAAATTATAATTAGTTCTGTGGTCTATATTTTAAGAAAGGAAAAGAAATCAACTTCAGATTGGAAGTTTGGTTGCTTTTTGTTTTGTTTTGCTTCTGTTTGTTGCCTGCAACAATGCTGAGTGAATGTATGCAGTATGACTAAAACATTATTTGTACATAAAAGTCATTTAATGATTGAATAGTTTTAGGAAAATACAGAAGTCACTAATGTCATCCTGGGCTTTTGGCATGTTTAGCCATAGCATTTGTCAATATGGACTTTAGGATGCAATAGTATCCAAAATCAGCTCTGAATATCCTCAAAATATTTATGAGCCCCATCCTTTACTAAGGAAATAGGAGTTAATGAATACTGAGAGGAAGTGTGTCTCTCTTTCTTTCTTTCTTTCTTCCTTTCTTTCCTTTTCCTCCATTTTTTTAAAGATTGTATTTTAATTACAACATTTCATCCTTCCCTTTCTTCCCTCCAAACCCTACTACACATATGCCTCCCAACTGTCCTTCAAATTCATGGCCTCTTTTTTTCATCAATTGTTATTGCGTTTGTGTGTGTGTATGTGTGTGCATGTATGTATGTATATGTATATATACATATATACATATATATATTTGTTTCTAAATATAACCTGTTTGAGTTTATGTAATGGTACTTGTTTATGTGTTTTCTTTTTTTTTATTTTTTTTTTGTTTTTTTTTTAATATTTATTTATTTATTTATTTATTTATTATGTATACAATATTCTGTCTGTGTGTATGCCTGCAGGCCAGAAGAGGGCACCAGACCCCATTACAGATGGTTGTAAGAGCCACCATGTGGTTGCTGGGAATTGAACTCAGGACCTTTGGAAGAGCAGGCAATGTTCTTAACCTCTGAGCCATCTCTCCAGCCCAAAGATAGTTTACTTAATTTTCTGTGCATTGGTGTGAAGGTGTCAGACACCCTGGAAGTGGAGTTACAGACATGAGCTGCCATGTGGGATCTGGGAATTGAACCCAGGTTCTCTGGAAGAAGAGTCAGTGCTCTTAACCACTGAGCCGTCCCTCCAGCCTCCATGTTTATGTGTTTTCAGAGCTGACTGTTTGGCACTGAACAACCAGCTGGTGTGCTCTCCTGGGGAGTACTACCTCTCCTGCTCCAAGCTTTAAACAGTTGCCTGTAGTTCTTTGTGTAGGCTTGAGACCTCATGGACTTTTCCCCCATACAATTTGGCATGTTTGTTGGTGTTCTCCTTGAATTGCTCATGTTTGGGCAGTCATATTGGTGAGACTTCATGGGTGTAGTTTCTGGTGTTGCTTAGCAGATACAGTGTCAACCAAATTCCCTGAACATCTGACTCTTATGCTCTCTGCCTCCTCTTCTACAATGTTCCCTGAGTGTTAGGTGTGTGGGTATTCTGTACATCCATTGAGTTCTGGCTCCACAACTTTGCATTTTGATTAATTTTGGTTATCTGTAGTGATCTCTTTTATAAAGAGAAGTTCCTTTGATGAGAGGTGAAGGTGACATTTATCTGTGGATAAAAGGGTAAATGTATACCACCCCCCCAAACACACACACATGCCCATGCCAGCAACCAAAATTAAACTGAATGGGTCATACACACAAAAAAGACATTACAGGAGTAAGCTTGTTGAGAGGAAGGCTTCTAGGGGTGAGGGTGAAAATGACTAGGAAACACACACACACACACACATTTTTATGTCAGAGTATCAAAAAAGATATTTATGAGTCCTCAAGTGGAGATATAAGTAATGCAGTTAAATATTCACTTTTGGACTCCAGAAGTGGTAGGAGTTGGAGAAAAGGTATTTTAGAATTACCTGCATAATTTATATTATTTGAACATATAGAAATGAATAGAATAATTTTATTGCTAAGATAAGTTTCAATAAGTTTATTGAAAAAACTCAAAAGGTAACAGGAGAAACCTTCACAGGAAAACAAGGAAGGTCAGGATCTCAGAACACTAGGAGCATGTATGTAATGGAAACAAAGATAATGTTTCTGGTAAGAATAATGTCAGAAATGTCATTCTTTCTGTAGGCATCTAAGTAGTCTAATAGAATTCTAGTGAATGTTTCAGGGAAGTGTGTGTGTGTGTGTGTATGTGTGTGCGTGCGTGTGTGTGCGTGTGCACACGCGCGCGGTATTTGTTTTCTCATTTGATAAGGTATCTTTAAAAATATTCTGATAGGGTAATTTTTCTTCTGTGTTTATTTACAGGGATATGAAGACTGGTTGCGCCATAACTCAGATAATGAAGTAAATGGAGCTCCTGTTTATGTTGTTAGAAGTGGTGGCCTTGTGAAAACTAGATCAAAAAATATTCGGGTATGTAGATGGAAAATCGTGTAGAATTATATTTAGGTGTCATAGTTTTAGTCTTAATTTAAGTATATATATATATATATATATATATATAATAAAACCCTCTGTGTGTGTGTATCAGTGGCAGAGTATTTACTTCACATGCTCAAGCCCCTGCGTTCCTCTACATTTCAAAAACTACATAAAAAGTTAAATAAGCCATTTCTCTGGGACAGAATGAAAACAAATCCTTGCTTTTTTAAAGTGTGTGTAATCCCTTCTTTCCTAATTTCTCATAGGTGGGTGATATTGTCCGTATAGCCAAAGATGAAATTTTCCCTGCAGATTTGGTGCTTCTGTCCTCAGATCGACTCGATGGTTCATGTCATGTTACAACTGCCAGTTTGGATGGAGAGACGAACCTGAAGGTTTGTTCATATATATGTGTCAGTATTGTTCTGGGTGGATATAACATTTCATGTTTATAATATTTTTCTATTGGTGAAGTGATCAAGTTTGTCCTAATAAAGTGGTTTTGCTTTTGTTTTTTTAAGTTACTCAAACTTTTAAAAAAATTTCAGAAGTTGTTGGGTTGAGACAATGGCTATGTTGGTAAAGCACTTGTTACACAATACTGGCATCTTAAGTTTGGATCCTAGCATCTACTAAATAAAAAGCCAGGCACAATAGCACATGCTTGTGACCCAGCAGCACTGGGGATGTTTAGATGGGAATCCCTGGAGCTTGATAGCCAGTTAGTCTGACCAAATGGTAAGCTTTATGTTTGGTGAGAGACCCCATCTCAGGAAGGAAGGTGGAAAGATTGAAGATGACTCCCAAATCAATTCTGGACATGCACATCTGACATCTGCATGCTTATCTGTACAGATGGACACACAGATTCCATACATGTATGCAAGTAAGTTTTAAATTTTAACAAGTATAACTTTTAAGAAAAAAAAGTTATGTATTTAAGGGCAATCTCACCCTGGCTGTGTTCATGTTGAAAGTGGAAATGAAAAATGTTTTAAGAAAAATAAAAGGGCGAATCTCTGTGAGTTCGAGACCAGCCTGGTCTACAAGAGCTAGTTCCAGGACAGGCTCCAAAGCCACAGAGAAACCCTGTCTCGAAAAAAAAAAAAAAAAAAAAACAAAAAAAACAAAAAAAAAAAAATAAAATTTTTTAATACTATATTTCTCTATTTTTTTTTAACCGAGCCTGGCTTTAAACTTCAGGCAATACTAAGATTATAGATATGAGCCATCATACCCAGTTTAATGTATTTTTAGTGAGAAACAAGTATAAATTTGCCCAGTTTTCAGAGGCTAATAAGGAGGTGTGAAAATTCATATTTCTCCTACTAAATAGGATGTAATGAGTCTTTAGACAGTTGTGATTGCTAATGGATTCCATATACAGGTAAATGCAGCAACCCATTTGTCCCTGCTTATTTCTCATTTATTCTCCTCTGTTACCTTAGCAGAGTGATCTACAATCTAGGCCATGATTTCATCTAGAAGACATTTGAAGAAGTTGATACCTGAGGTCATACACACATTGATCCTCTTCAACTTTCATTTTTCAGACACATGTGTCAGTTCCAGAAACAGCAGTATTACAAACAGTTGCCAACTTGGACAGTCTCATAGCTGTGATAGAATGCCAGCAGCCAGAAGCAGACTTATACAGGTACGGGGTATTATTTGGTGAGTTTATTCTCACTTAATTAGAAGTAAGATTCTAATAGAATCTTATTAAATTTTTAATAATAAAATTTATTTTATAAAATTATTTTATAAAATTTATTAATTTTATATTAAAAATCCTAATAAAAGCTCAGCTTCTATTAACAAGACCTTGTTTTTGTAACCATAAACATAAAAATAATTTTTTAAAAATTTTATGACATTTTATGTATTTTGTGTGCATATGTGTTTGGGCGCGTTCATGCCACTGTGTGTATATGAAAGTCAAAGGACTACTTTCAGGGGTCTGTTCTCTCCTTCTAACATGTGAGTGTTGGGGAACTCGGGTTATCAGACTTGGCAGCAAGTGCCTTTACTCATGAGACATCTTGTTGGCCTTTAAAATGAAACTCTTATCTGATTTGATAATAATATTTGTGAGGACTGAAATTAAGGTGAAAAACAGAAAGCAGAATTTAATAGAATTCTAAGCAAAAGGTACCAATTAAAATTTTACATTAGATTGTGTGTGAGAGAGAGCACTTATGTATGTGGTCATGTTGGTTATGTGCACCTTTGTGCATACCTATAGAGACCAAAGGTCAATGTACAGTGCCTTCTCGATCATTTTCCACCTTATTTCTTGTCCTATCGAGACAGAATCTGTTACTGAACCTGGAGTTCATAGACTGGGCAAGACTGACTACTACTGGTCAATGAGCTCCCGAGTTCTGCCTGTCTCTGTCTCATCAGCATTAGGTTTACAGGTGCACTGCTGCCCTCGGCTTTTTTCTAGAGACTAAAGATGGACCTTGATTCTCATGCTTGATAGCAAACTCTACTTACTAAGCCATCTCCTCAGCCTAGTAAATACTTTTTATAGGACATATTAAGAGGAAAATGTTACCAAAAATATTTACGTCGTGACACTGTTTGTGGTTTTAATATAAGGGCTCAAATGTGTGTATGTGAAGTCTAGAATGCATATATACTCCCAAACATTTACAGTGTTAAATAGTGAGATTCCTAATGGTTATTGACTTCATTTGCTTCTCTCTTGCTCTCAACACCATGACCAAAAGCAACTTGGAAAGGAAAGGGTTACTTCATCTTGCAGTCTATACTCCGTCATGCAGGGAAGTCAGAGCAGGAACAATGAAGGAACAATGTTTACTGGTTTGCTCTCCATAGCTTTCCCAGTTTGCTTTTTTATACAGTAAGTACCACCAGCTCACAGTGGGCTTGGCCCTCCCACATCAATCCATAATCTAGAAAACGCTCCACTGATTTGCTGTAGGCCAGCCAGATGAAGGCATTTTCTCAGTTGAGGTTTTCTTCACAGATGACTCTAACTTGTGTTTTTATGATTAAAAAACAACAACGAAACCCTCATCAATAAAATGTTAATTTTTTGCCATATTATTTCATCAGAATCAGTTTATAAAATGTATATGTATGTACCAGTGTATAGCATATATTTCTGATCAGAAAATAAGAATTCTACAGTTGTTTTTACTTTGGAAAAAAACAGATTTGAAGAAAGGACAAGGGACTGCAAGAAGGGTTGGTACAACATAGAACTGGCCTGAACACATACTAGAATGCGACAAACAAGTTTAACAGCATATGGAAAAAGAAAACAAAGTCCTTTCTGGATTTGGCTTGGTAACTAAAAACAGATAAACAAAAACTGGATAAGATATCAGTTCTTAAAGTTGTTCAGGGAAACACTGGCAGAATTGGATCTAAATTTAAAGTCTAGGCTGGTGTCAGGATACATAAACTTCTCTGGAACAAGGAGAATTAAAAACAACTCTTCCTGATATAAAGACCTGATAGAAGTAAAAATGAGAAATCAGAAAAAAAATATGAAGTCAAATTCTTCAGCAGATAAACGATTTGGCCTGGAATGGGAAGGGCAGTAAAGGAGACATTTGGAAGGGAATGCTAAAATTTATCTACCACATGGGCATCAGGCATGCATGCATGTAGTATGTAGACATATGTGCCGGCAAAATACATACATATGTGTGTGTATACATATATATATATATAACAAAAAATAATAAATTAAAAATTTTTAGAAATGTCTTTACCTAAAGATTAACTTGAAGCTTTGTCCAGAATTTGTTTTCGATGTTAGGTAGTTGTTCTCTTGAATTAGCTGTATACTTGGTGCTACTTTCAGATGTGGAAACTAGAGCTGAAAATCTAGACTATGGAAGTGCACTATAGGAGCAGGCCATTCACCCTAGAGTTTAGCCACAAAGCGTTATGGAGTTAAAGATGCTCAGGATTTTACTACAGGTTTGAACTTGCTACTTCACCTCCACACTTATCTCACACATGGTAGCTGCTCATTGGACATTTGTTGAATGGATAAAATAAATATTTCAAATGCGTCCAATGGCTGTAGGTCACAGGGAACTTTATTTGGTAAACTATAGTGAAATATATAAACATTCATTGTTGGCTAAGTCATGTAAGCATTTTTATGTAGTAATTTATAAGTTATGACATGTAGATTAATAAAAATAGTGACATGTGACAGTTACATGGTCAATTCGAGATTTCATTAATTACTTCAATCACAGCTAGAATAATAAATGTATAATAATAAGTAATAAACTTATTAAATAATCAATAATGATAATAAAAATCAATTTTTAAAACTTAAGGTCTAACTTTTAAAAATTACCGTGTAGCACTAATACCGGATGACTTGTATATATAAAAGATGTACTGGAGCTGTGGCTCAGTTAGTTTGTGCTTTCCTAGCGTCTGTAAGACCTAGCTTTAGTCCCCAGCACCAAAATAATAACAACAAAATTTCCATAAAAGGTTGATTAGGGTCTAGAAAGATGGCTCAGTGGTGGCTTGCAACACAATGATGAGAACTTCAATTTGTGGCCTGGAACAAGCAACAAGCCTGGTGTGGCCTCTTGTGCTTGTAACTCCAGTACTGTGGGGACAGAGACAAGAGGATAGAACGTTGCTGGTAGCTGTCTTAAAAGACTGACTGCTTCAGGTCTGGAGAAGAAGCTCCTTAGAGGGGTAAGACAGTGCTGGAGTGCCAGAGGACCCTGCTGCACTCGTGCACACAGATTCACACAAGCACACACACAGGAGTTTGACTGCATTTGGCTTACAGTGCTAAATGTATTCTATCCATTGATTTCATGTTGCTTATTTTTGTGATATGCTACATCTTCCCACAGATTTATGGGACGGATGATAATAACTCAACAAATGGAAGAAATTGTAAGGTAAGAATAAATCACATTATCTAATTATTTCTTTTGGAAACAAGTAGAGAGACCAAAAGTTAAAGAGGATTAAGTAAATAATCAGCATATCATGAGAAAGCATAAAACCAGCTAGTAGGTTTTAGCAGCAACAAGTGAAGATGATACACTCTATATAATGACATAAAAGCAATTGTTTAGGTTTAAGTATTTGTATTTTTTGATAGTTCTTGGTAGCAACTTTAAATGAAACACTGCTGATTTAATTCAGATGTTTAAACATTTAATTCCTAACACAAAGTCAAGTGAGTTGGGTTCAGTTCGTCATACAGCACGTGTCCCAAGTGTGAAGTTCAGGATTCAGTCCTCCTACAAAAAAGCTTTTAAAAAGATGCATGCTTTACATACTGTTTAGCAAATGTAAACCCCGTGGTTGGCTTTGTTTCAAAGTTACTGAGTACAATTATAGTATTTAGTGACCAATTCTGAACTGTTACAGTCTTTCTTCTGTTTAGCTTTTTTGGTCAGTTGATTGTTTTGATCTGTTTTCTCAACATAATTTGGCATCTAAATAAGAAAGAAACTTTGAGTCTGTTTAAAGATTTGTTAATATGATGAGATCACATTTTTATTTATGACCTGAAGGCTTACTTTAAAACCAATCATAGAATCAGCTATTAAACTTTTATTTTAATCTGACTTTGTCATCTCTTTTGTAGGGACACATTCATTATGTGCTGACTACATGAAATAAGTCAGTAGCAAAAAGAGTAGAGTATTTTAAAATTAGATCTTCAAGATATGCCATCAAAATGTCATGTGCCAGCACTGATTCTTATTTTAATAAACATTCTCATAGACGCACCTTCAATAAACTTTAATACCACACGCACGATCCCTGATGAATAACTGTGACTAAGTTTTATTTTCATTTCTACATTGAAATAGTGAAAATTTTGTGGGTATATTGTCTGAATTGTGTTCTAAAGCATTGTGTCTGGTAAAGGAACCCTGGCAGTATGGAACACCCACTCCTGTATGCCTGAAAAATGAACTGTGTTTTCCTGAAACAGTGGCAGTTAACTATTGAATTGTATTAATTTGGAAGCTATCATGGTATCCCAGTTTTGTATGCCTTTTATTTTATTATTGGAACTAACACCACGCTAGGGAGTAGAAAGGAGTAGGGAATGAGTCTTGAATGGGCACGTGGCTTAGTGGCGAAAGCATTTTCAGTGACACACGTGGTTTGTAGGTTCTGAGTAGTTAGCTGCCACACTAGTTCTGGGGTAGCAGAGATGAAAAGTCACCAAACAGGACTCTTTAGTGAACATACTTGGAAAACATGTCCCAAGTTTCTGACCTTCCTGGTCAGTGCATTTTTCCACCACAGTATTTGGGTTTGCTGATATATTTATAAATGATCCAGGTTTTGTTTGATTTGAATAGTTTTTTTTATGTTTCAGAAATCTTAAAGCCTCTCAACAAAATAGAGGACTATAACAAACTTTTAATCATCTTGCTATCATTAAAAAAATACAATTTCCTTTGCAGTTATTCTTGTCATTTTATATCTCTTTTAAGGAGAGGAATCCAAGCAGCAAGAAGGACTGTACATGAGACATGTGCAGTACAAGTAGTCAACTGGTGTTTTGTGATCTTGCCTACAAAACACTAACATATTTTGTACCTTATATTTTATAGCCTAACAATTTTAATTATGCAGAACTCATGCATTTATATTATAAATCTCTCATGATAATTTTATGTTTGCACTGCATTTTAATTCTGTGTTTTCTTTTCTTAAACTGATGGTTAATTTTGCTAACAAAATTTAAATTTTGTGTTCTGCTAAATTTTTTTAAATCATTGCTTAATTTTTTATTTTGTTTTTAAATTTTTGACATTGATGGCTTTGAAAGTTTATTAAAGTTTTAGTTTTCTTTTTAAGTCACAGACCTTAATTTATTTTTTATATTTTTATGTATATGGCTCAGCATGTGTCTGAGCCCACAGAGGTCGGAAGTGGATGTCGGATCCATCGAAACTGGAGTTACAGATGGTTGTGAGCTGCTATGTCAGTGCTGGGAATCAAACCAGGATCCTCGCAAAATCAGCCAGCTTTCTTAACTGCTGAGCGATCTCTTTAGTCCTGCCATTGATCTTAAAATGACTGAAATGCTAAAGCAGATGCTGGTTGTCCTAGTAACTGACATTAACCCAGGTAGTATTCAGTAGCTAGGTTTTGATTTTATATGAAAACTGTTGTTAACTATAGGTTAAGTACCTCTGACTAAAGATGCCTTTTAATTTAATTGAATATTTAATATATTTAGTGCCTTTTGGGTTTCTTTTTTCTTTAGACCTCTGGGACCAGAGAGTCTCTTGCTTCGTGGAGCCAGATTAAAAAATACAAAAGAAATTTTTGGTTTGTACACACTTAAGTTTTTTTAATTGTTTGTATGTTTTGTATTGGTGCTTTATATAAAGCTTTGCTGTTACTTCTGAGGTGCTGGGTACTGAACTCAGGGTCTAACACACAGTAGGCACGCAGTTCGTATAGCACTAGACAGCATCCCCAACCTCTGTAAAATATAGCATTTCATGGTCATTTGATTACATAATATTACTTTATTCAATGTAAGACACGATAATTTTCTTTTAAAGTTTGTTTTAATATTGTGTTTTGTTGTTGTTGATCTCTCCTTTTGAATAGTGCTAGAGCCTTTCTCTTCCTGTGTTTGTGGATACCTGTGAAGCTGAGCACTAAGAAAACAATTCTAGTAGAATCCCAATAACATGGGTACAAGTCAGCGCTTTTCAGTGCCATGGTAGTATAGTAGTCCACACCCCTTCAGTTCTGTTAATAACTGCTGGTTCTTTCATTCACATATTTACGTATTCAACAAAATCTTACTGAGCTCTGAATACTGAACCAGTGAAAACACTTTATTTCTCTAAAGGAAGCGTAATAGTGCCCTTGCCTGGTAGAAACCAGGCAGAAAGGCCACAGATTATATTCTCCCTTTCATTTGAAATGCCTCTCATGGGTATATCCATGGTGATGACGCAGTAGGTGATTTCCAGGGCCTAGAGACTAGAAAGTGGGATAGATATTTAATGGGTCCAGCATTTTTTAAAGTGATTAAAGTATTCTCTAGTTAGATTGAAAAGATGACTTCACAAAATTATGACTGTTATCCCCACTGAACTATCCATGTTAAATGGTTAGATGGTTACATATAATTTGCAACTATTTTTTAAAAATTATAATAATGTTCTGATATCAGAAACCAGACTAAACCTCCAGGGTTTAGTTTTCTCATGAAACACTGGAGCTTACATGACTTCCTAGGGGTAATACTTTTTGTTCTTGTTACTTTAAAATGGGGCTCCAAACTATGCAGTTTTAGAAGCAATTGTGTATTTGAGTGCCTTTAGCTGAGTCTGCTGTTTGCCTCAGCATCTTCTTCGCTATTATTTCATTCTGTTTTTATTTCCAAACTGCATGGTTTTAGTGTCTTTTTTTATTTTAGTTATTACCTCTGAATTCAAAGAATAATTTTTATTTTAAAAATTCTAAGTCAAATATTTATTAAAAAGGCACAATTGGTCTGTCCTATCCTGTTTCTTTAATCTTACTATGTAGGAATTTAAAGGAACATTTAAAGTTTGGTCTTGCCTAATTAGTTTCATTCAGCAGTGTTAGTCCCACTATTAAGATTATATGCTCTCAGCTCATGGTCTCACATAGCAGTTCTTTGTGCTTACTTCATTTACTCTGAAAGACATGAATATTATTCTTCAGTACTTACGGAATGACATGAAGACTCCAGATTCTGGCATTCTGGGTTTTTAGCCCAATCCATATTTTCCAGTTTAACAGGAGGGTTTTACTGTTATTAGCATCCTCAGTGTCATATGCAGTGGTCATCTGTTATTCCCACCCCTTTCTTCCGTTAGTCTCAACTCTGTTGCAACTGAGAAATGAGACTCCATGGAGGTTGAATGTCTAGATCAGCAAAATTTTAGACTTAGCAGGTCTGGAGAAACTGTAAAAGACTCAAGAAAAATTCAAGTTATACAAACTCTCAGGCAGTGCTTTTTCACTGAAGCTTTCATGCTAGCAAGTACATTTAAGACAGGTTTATTTTATAGGTGTGGCTGTGTACACCGGAATGGAAACGAAGATGGCATTAAATTACAAGAGCAAGTCACAGAAACGATCTGCAGTAGAAAAGTAAGAAAACTCTTTTCACGTAATTTTATGCATATCTTACTCATATATGTGTAACATATATAAAAATAGATATTTCAGGAGCTACAGAGATGACTCAGTGGTTAAGAGCACTGTGCTCTTACAGAGGACCCAGGTTTGGTTCCGAGCACCCACATGGTGGTTCACAACCATTTGTAATTCCAGTTCCAAGGGATCTTTGTAGGCATTAGGTATATACACAGTGCAGTTATTCACATGCAGGCAAGACACTCATGCACATAAAATTAAAAATAAGTCATTTAAAAGGACATTTCATATTACATATGCAAAATGATATTCTTTTTGGATAAAGATAATATCTTCTGGTTTTATATATACTTAGCATTGACTATAAGTGTTAAAATATGACTAAAATCAGTGCAGGGTGTGAGGCATGTAGGTAGCTCTGAGTAAAACACTTGCTATACAAGCATTAGGACCTGAGTTCCGACCCTTATCACCCTCTTAGAAAGCTGGCCGTGGTGGTATGTACCTGTAACCTGCTGCTATGTGGAGACAGGAAGATCCCAGAGGCTTGCCAGTCAGCCTTTGTAGGAAAAATAGTGAACTCTGGGTTTAGTGTGGAATCCTGTCTCAAAATATAAGGCAGAACAAGACATCAATCTTAAGCTTCTACATAACACACACCTTTGTAGGCATGCAAACCTGCATACAGGCACACACACCCAAGTACATAAATAATGTCAGACCATGCATGGTGAGGCCACTCCAGTAATCCTAATACTTGGAAGGCAGACAGGAGGATCATGAGTTGAGGCAAGTGACCAAAAGCATGTCAAACCTGGCAGTGAGTCCAGTCCTGAAAACAAATGGGGGAGGAAGGATAGAGGGTAGTCGAAGAAATAAGATGGGGAAAGTGTTATTTCTTTACTGAGTTGAAATATCAGAGGACACAGTTTAAAACTAGAAGAGAACCTAGAAAGCTAGGGGAAAATATGTAATCCAGCATAGAAAGAAATGGGCTGGGCCTGAAAGCGTGTATGTAAAAACTGCCCAAATTTTCCTGTATGGCTGATAAAACTCTGTAGGTGCAAATTGGCAAGAAACAAACAATAGAACCCAAAGAATGCTGAGAGAGAGAATTTTACTTTCACCAATTGCAGTGATGTTAGGTACTTAAAGTCAACTACCCACTAAAACAAAAAGTCAACACTCTTCTGAGGAACATGAAAAACTATGGACCCATTATTTATAATACCCAACGGGAACTTTTTAATAAAGGTGAGGGAGTAGAGAGCTTTTGCCAATATGAAAGCATGTATCAGGCCATGGGCTCAGTCTTCAGCATCCAAAAATAGTGATGATTGACTACATATGAAACAGAATTGTAAAGACTTTTAGAAGAAGTCAGGATCCGGACTCTAAGACAAATGATTGTTAGGCAGGCAGAAAAGCATAACTCCTAAGTAAAAAGATTAATAAATTAAATTTTACTTAAATTAAAAATGTTCTCATCTAAATTAAAAATGTTCTCAAACCATCTTGAAAGTATGGAGACAAGTTACAGACTGAGGGAAAATGTTTGCAAAGCTCACATTTAAACCAAACAGTAACACAAACATTTAGTTAGCTGCGATCAAAAACATGAATCACATTTCATCAAAGGAGTTGTAGGTGGCAGGTGAGCAGACAGATGCTCAGTCAACACCGTTGTTAGGAGAATATCATATCACAACCACAGTGAGGTTAACCCACTGTTGGAGGAACAAGATTAAAAGAGTAGTAATAGTACATGCTAGGAGGAGGCAGAGGAACTCGATCTCACACATTATTGTGAAGAATGTCAGATGATGACATTCCCATTTGGGATATAATTTGGCAGTTTCATTTAACAGCTTTATAACAGCAAAAATCTGGAAAACAGCCCATTGTCCATACATGAGTAATAGTTGAACAAGAAAATCTGGTGCAGCTATGTCATAGAGTACTCTTCAGCAATAAAAAGGATTTATAGTATATGCTCAGCTAGAACAGGCTGCAAAAATAGTTACATTTGGTGAAAAAGTCAAATTCAAAGATTGCATACTGTGTTTCCAGTTGTGGAACATTTTCTAAATTATAAAACTGTATAGGTTGGATGAAAGATTATTGCTGCCAGGGGACTGATTCGGTATGGGGTGAGTCAATATAAAGAGTGATGGAAGCTGGAGAGTTGGCTTAGTGGTTAAGAACGCTTGTTGATCTTGCAGACGACTTGGGCTTGGTTCCTGGCACCCACATTATGGCTCACAACCATCTATATAGCTCCAGTTCTAGGGGATCTGACCTCTTCTAACCTCCACAAGCCCCAGTCGCACATGTAGTGTACATACATAATATGCATGCAAAACACTCATACAATAAAATAAAAATTCTAAATTTTGTTTATTTTTTTGAGGCAGAGTCTGTGTATGTAGCCCTGTATTATGACCTGTTGCTGCCCTAATTTAATCCACGGCTGTTCGAATCAGCAACTGCAACTCGGCTGCTATCAGCAGTGATTAGGCCTAGAGGGCCTCAGCCTGAGGGAATTCTGTTCCTGAGCTCAGGCACAAACTCTTTCAGAGCTATGAAGGGAACTTAACTAAATCTCTGTCCCTCTAAAGAACTGAAAATTCAAGGTTTGAGGTGGATTCAGTTTCTCAGAGAAGCTGAATAGCAAGTAGCTCACCTCCTCTCCTTCTTGCGTCTCTCCAAAAGCCTCTCATGCTTCTCCTCACCCCTCCTTAAAAACCCTTCTTCGCCTGGCTCCTCCCTACCACTTCCTGTCAGCTAGTTGCTGATGCAGCCTCCTGTCCACAGGTCAATTTTTTTTAAATCAAGCTCATCTTTGCATCATTAAACAAATGTTCCAGAGCATAAACAAAAGTAACATACCTTAAAATATAATGTTCTACAACAACCTGGAACTCACTCTGCAGACTAGGCTGATCTTGAACTCATAGAAATCCACCTGCCTCTGCCTTCATGTGCTGGAGCTAAAGGCATGTGCTACGATGCTGGTCCTTAGATGAATGCATTTTTAAAAGTGACGATAGAACAATTCTTCATGATGGCAGTTAATCTGTAAGTGGGATTACTTTTACACCAGTAAGATGAAGTTTTATAAATATGAATCTTAATCAAATCTAATTCCCTGTAATGTCTCTGGTTCTGATATTATGCTACAGCTGAATAAGATGCCACCATTGAATTGGGGACGTAGCTCAGTGGTAGAGTATGCTGCATAGCATAAGACTCTGGGTTTGATCCCTATTTTTTAAAAAAAAAAAAATTATTCATTTTACATACCAAATACAGTTCCTTCTCCTTCCCCTCCTCCCCTCCCTTCCTACCTCCTCTTAACTCAGACCCCATCCACTTCTCAGAAAGGGTAAGGCCTCCCAGTGGAAGTCAACAAAGCCTGGCACATTCAGTTGAGGCAGGACCAAGATCCTCCCTCCTGCATCAAGGCTGAGCAAGGTATCCCATCATATGGAAGGGCTTTAAAAAGCCAGCTCATGCACCAGGGATAGATCTGGTCCCACTGCCAGGGGTCCCACAAACAGAGCAGGCTACACAACTGTCGTCCACATGCAAAGAACCTAGTTCAGTCCTATGCAGGCTCCCCAGCTGTCGGTCTAGAGTCCCTGAGCTCCTACAAGCTCAGGTCAGCTGTCTCTGTGGGTTTCCCCATCATGATCTTGACCACCACCCCCACTAATAAAATTGCCCCTCCCTCTCTTTGACTGGACTCCAGAGCATGGCCTGGTGCTTGACTGTGAATCTCTGTAGCTACTTCCATCAGTTACTGGATGAAGGTTCTATGGTGATAGTTAGGGTAGTCATTACAGGGGAAGATCAGATGAGGTACCCTCTCCACTATTGCTAGGACTCTTAGATGGAGTCATTCTTGTGAATTCCTGGGAATTTCCCTAATGCCAAGTTTCTCCCTAACCCCATAATTGCTCCCTCTATCAAGGTATCTCTTTCATTACTCCCTTTTCGTCCCTCCCCCAACTCCATCATCCTGTTCCTTCATATTTGCATCTCTCTTGCCCCCAGTTTATCCAGGAGATCTCATCTATTTTCCTTCCCCAGAGCAATCCATGTATCCCTCTTAGAGTCCTCCTTATTACCTAGCTTCTCTGAAAAGTCATGGAGGTGGAAAAAATACGGACTTAGAGTTGATGAAACATTTTATACTTATTTTACAGTTTTCTGTGAGGCTACGGTTTCAAACATTAAATCAAGAAGTTCTTTAAAAATTTATTCATGAAATGGCAGGATAAAAGAACCACCAAAAAATTAAATGGGTAATTGGAGTGGAAGAAAGTGTAAGTGGACTGAGAATGGTAGCATGTTGACCGTTGTTGAAGCTATGTGGTGCACATGAAGATTCATTATGGAGAATGCATCTTCTTTAATTATACATATATGTATTTACCTATTGAGTTCATTTAGTGTCACCCATATGTACATGTTTGTGGGGCTGACCATTTGGGATTAGATAACCTATATGGGAGCCCATCTCTATAAGAAACTGATTTCCCCCTCCCAACAACCGTTGCCAGCCCTAACTCTTCACCTGGGAGCAGAACCTTGTGGAACTTTCCTCATCCATGTTGGAATGTCAGCTGATGTTTGTATGTAGTCTTGTTCAGGCAGCATATTGTTGAGAGTTCACATTTTTCCTGTCGTGTGTTGGGGTGACTGTCTAGCAGCAGACATCCTGGTCCCACGGCTCTTAGAACTTTCTTACCCCTCTTCAATGTTCCCTGAGCCTTATGTGTAGAGATCAGTTTGCAGATGTATCAGATGCTACAATTGTGAATCTCTGTAGTATTCTGAAGTTTTTGGTGATAAAATGTTTCTTTATAACAAATTTATGTTTTTAAATTTAAGACTTTAAATTTAAAGTTGAATCTGTATGCTTCAGCAGTACTACTCAGCCTTGTAGCAATGCACAGGTGAGCATCACCTGTTACAAGACTAGAACCAAAACCTGAAGGATTCCATTTGATATATAAAATATGACATAGAAAGCTTGTTATAGTAATAGACACAGAGGAGGGAGTATTAGTGAGTTAATATCATCATAATCAGAACTTGCAGGGTTTTATTTATTAAAATTCACCATGGTATTAGTATTATAGTTGTTTTTATTCCAAAGTCTCACTTGTGAACCATAAGACTCTTTGAAACTATTAACAGATTTCTACTTGAGAAAACTCAGTCTAGAAATATATATAAAGTGTGCATCTGTTATGTGTTAGGTTTTTTGAGATACAATTCTTCCTCCTTTAGACTTTCTAGTTCAACTGGAAATTAAAACTAATACACAGTGAAAATTGGATAATAAAGACTTTCTTTCTGGACACTCTTGTCTTCACCTTTGTGTTTAAAGTCTAACTTTAGTAAAGTCTTTAATAAATATCTTTAATAAAATCCCCAGATCTACTTTTATACTGGCTAGTCCTGAATTATTTTTAGTGTCAGAGCCAAGAATCCCAGTTTGACCTGAGATAATGTCCCTAAAAGACATTTTAATGTCTTTTTTTATACAACTTGCTAAGGAAACTTACTGTTTAGAGCTGACTACTTCAGACTGGATAGCATATAATGGGGCACATCTCCAGAGAAGACTGATTCTTCCTCTTTTCACAGGCAATAATTAATGTTTATAGCTCTTTATCCAGGAGAGGGACCTTGTGAGGTTTCCCCATCCATATTGGCGTATCAACTGCTGTTGTCATTGTTCAGATCTTGCTTAGGCGACCATATTGTTAAGATTTCATCTATGTAAGTCCCTGTCATATATAGAAGACACCATCTTTTGTGTGACAAAACTTTTCCTGGGAAAATATAGCACACATGTCTGCTCACCCCAGATAGGGAACCCACAACAGACCAAAGTACAAAAATCCAGCTTGGTGAACCAGTGAGTTTTATTGGGGTTACTTATAAGAGCAGAAAAGATTCAAAGAAAGCTGCATCACCAAAGCCTTTCCCCGCATAGGTGACAGTTTACACCTGGAAACCTGAAGCACACAGCATAGCATGCAGGGAGCTCAACGGGGTGAAAAGTGTTCTTTCCAAGTGACTCATTTGGCCTAAACTTCTAGGCAGCTGGTCTTATCTGAGAGTCTTCTCTGTAGCTCAGCTCTACTCTTCTGAGAAAGACTCTCTCAGCATTTAATGCTTACTCTGGCAGGGAGAGGCCTAGTGAGTCTGGGCAGATTCAGGGATTTTCTCAAGTCTTCTGAGTTGTTTACTTTCCTGCCTAAGGAGCTTTCTTACGTATGGACTGTTTCATTCTCACAGTAAAACTGCTAGCTAACACCATCTCACAGCAGGTGTCCTGGTCCTCTGGCTCTTAGATTATTCTCTACCTTCTGCAGTGTTCCTTGAGCTCTAGATGCAGGAGTTGTGTTGTAGGTGACCACTTGGAGCTGGCTAGCTCATGGGCAGTTGTTCTTTGCATTTATTAGTTGTAGACTTCTGCTGCCAAAGGAAGCTTCTTTAATGAGAGGTGAGAACTACGCTTATCTTTGCTTGTAAGGATAGGTATTTAGAATGAAGCTGGAAATTACACTGGCTTACAAAAATGATAGTAGTAGGTTCTTCTCTAGGGTTCATCATCTCACTAGCTACAGACGGCAATGTTTACAGTACCAGATATGAATTCCCTCCTGCTGAGCAGGCCTTAAGTCCAATTAGATACTTGCTGGTAACCCCCAAGATAGAAGTGTCACCAAGGTACTTTTGGATATATATTGCTGTGCTGTTATGATTTATAAGCTTTACAACTGGGTTTTTCTGGTAATTATGTTTTATTTAATGGTCATTACAAAAAAATAAAGACTTTCCTTTAAAACAGCTATAATATGTATTCAATACAAATATTAATGTGTAAGCATATGAACATATGATATATTTATATGTTTATATTCTTTTTCTTACTTTAGATCAATGAACACATTTTTAATAATTTATTTAATAATCCTTGTTTCTGAGGCCATCATCAGTACTATCTTGAAATATACCTGGCAAGCAGAAGAAAAATGGGATGAACCTTGGTATAACCAAAAAACAGAACATCAAAGAAACAGTAGTAAGGTATTATGTGTTATTCATAATTCAACTTTGAGGAAACTCTTTGGGGACAATTGATGCTTTGATGGGAAGGACCACAGTGATCTCATCACAGCATTGGTATTGACAGGATGCTTTTGCAGAAGAGCAATCAGCATGTTAGCAGTGGTGTACTTTCCCTAGTTTAGGGCCTAAACTCTTTGTGTGTTGTAGTAGCATGGCTTGAATAATTAGATCACAAAAATTTATATGTCAATACATGTGCATTCCACTTCGGTATTACAAATTCAGTGCTTTATTGTACCATATAAATGAATTAAAGAATATATTTGTTTTCATTCATGTTTGAATAATTGAAGAAGTCATAACAGTCTTGATTTACCAAGAGAACTTAACCTGCAATTTTGGTAAATACTCATTCTTTAAATTCTCTTTTAAATCAATATGTACATGTTAGAAAACATCTTGATCCAGGAGACAACAAAGCAGATCAGTATAGGGCCCTGTTACCAGTGCCATGTACATCCACAGAGAACATACTGAAAGGCAGCTCTGCTGTGCTATTGTCTGTGTAGTGTGTGTTCTTCGGTTTCTGTTTTTAACAATTCTCCTGAGGAATTATGTCCGAATATGTCTAGGTTACATTCACATTTTAGTCGCCTGCGATCTTTAAAGAGTCGTAGAAGGATGGCTAGCACACTGCAGAGCATAGTGATGATTTGGTGTTTTCATCATACCAGTAACTTCCAAAAGGGAACAAACTGTGATGTGAAAATTTAACCTTTACCTTAAGCAATAATATAAGTAAACAGAGGAAATGCAATATTAAAACAATTTAGTCAAGGAATTTCATATTAGTTTACCTCAGAATATAGTTGATAGTTTACTTAGATAAGAATCTTCTGATAATTCTCATGTATGTTATCTAATAATCATTTCTCCTTTTTCTAGATTCTGAGATTTATTTCTGATTTCCTTGCTTTTTTGGTACTCTACAATTTCATCATTCCAATTTCTCTGTATGTGACGGTTGAGATGCAAAAATTTCTTGGATCATTTTTTATTGGCTGGGATCTTGATCTATACCATGAAGAGTCAGATCAGAAAGCTCAAGTCAATACTTCTGACCTGAATGAAGAGCTTGGACAGGTGAAGATGATTCTGAAATTTTGTTTTTCTCAGCAAATTATATTTAAAGATACTGATATAATAGAAAATACTATAAAACTTAGGCCAGAACACCTTTTACTTTCCTTCAGCTAATTATTACTCCCACTTTATGTCCTAACATCTTTCTTCCACTATTTACCAGTATGTTTCTATATGATATTTTATCATGATTTAAAATTATTTAGGCATCAATTATGGAATATAAAGCTATAGCTGGGACTAGAGAGATGACTCAGCTGTCAGGAGCACACAGTTTTAGGGAAGTTCAGCTCCTAGCACTCACATTGGGTGTGAGTTCAGATTCACAACTACCTCTAACTCCAGCTCCAGGATTGCAATGCCCTTGACCTCTGCAAGCACCTGAGTCATGTGCACTAGCCACACACACACTCATGCATATGCATCATTAAAAAAATAAAGTTGCCAGGCAGTTGTGGTGCACATCTTTAATCCCAGCACTCGAGAGGCAGAGGCAGGTGGATCTCTGTGAGTTCGAGGCCAGCCTGGTCTACAGAGCGAGTGCCAGGACAGCTGCACAGAGGAACCCTATCTCAAAAATAAACAAACAAACAAATAAATAAATAAGTAAATAAATCTTTTAAGAGGGGAGGTACAACAGGGGGAAACTATTACTTTACCATTTTGTACACATATCCAAAACCTTGCCCACTTTGCCTACTCTGGTGCTGTTACAATTTGACATCTAATAAATATTTACATTATGATTCATAATATTGTTTCCAAACCCCTTTCTTCCTAGTTTTTCTTTGTAGTACTATAATTATGTTTTCTTTATGTATTTTATTTTCTCTGGAGTTAATTGCTGTTTCTTTCCTTGCTTAGTTTTTTATACTTCAGACAAGTCTTCATAAATATATTTTTCTCTCTCTGTATTCAAAGGTGTCAGTTAATCTAGGATCTACCTACCCTGTCCCCATGTATAATTTTGGTTTGCCTTTTTTGTTTTCTTTTTGAGATGGGGCCCCACTTCTTGATGCCCAATCTATGTTTAAACTTCTGAGTTCATCTGACACTACTTTTAATCCCAGGACTTGGAAGGGAGAGGCAAGAGGATCTCTTTGAGTTCAAGGGCAGCCTGTTCTCCGTGAGTTCCAGGACAGCCAGAGTTACATAGTGAGACCCTTTCTCAAAACTAACAAACAAACCTGAGCCAAATGATTTTCCTATCTCAGCCTTCCCTGTAGCTAAAAATTACATATGTAGACTGATAGTGGCCTATGTGCAATAAATTATTGTTTTATGTAGTAGACATTTCCTATATCTCAAATATTGTAGTTACCTTTATTGTCCCCAACAGTATAAACATTAAAGTAGTTTCTTATTACTCTTTTTTTCATGGTTAAAACAATTTTCTCACTTTGATTTTTTGCACATTTGATTCTTTGATTTTGCACATTGATCTTTTATCATGGAATCTCATTAAACTTATTTATTAGTGCTAATAGATTTTTTAAGTGAATTCCCTTGATGTATATGTAAGTTTATTTGCTATGCAAATGGAGATAACATTGTCTCTTTTTCCCCAATCAGATAACTCGCTTCTTTTTCCTGACTAGAAATTTTAGTACAATGTTGAATAAAATATGTGAGAACAGACAGCCTTGTCTTATATCTCTGCTTATAGGAAGAAATCACTCAGTATGATATTACTAAGTTTTGAAGAAGCTTTTATCATAGTATGTTAAGTGTTTTTATCATAAAGAGTATTGGATTTTTATTAAGTGATTTTTCTGTATCTGTTGAGATGGTCATTAATAGAATAAAGGACACGTATCAATCTGATAATTTGTACACATCAAGTTAATAATTAGATTCCTGAGATGTCTCATATACTTATGATATATAATCCTTTTTATACATTCTGAACATGTATATGCATATATATTCATGAGAAATAATGGTCTGTAGTTTGCTTTGCTTTTGTTTTCCTGTGATGGCTGCCTCTCTTTCTTCTTTTTATCTGTATTTTTAGTTTTGTTTTGAATATGTGTGTATGTGTGTGTGGGGGGGGGAGAAAGGAAGAGAGAGAGATTGGGAGGTACATTTCTCTGTGTGTACATATGGAGGCCAGAGGGGATCCTCCCCTATCAATCTCCATATTGTTCCTTTTGAAACAAGCCTTTTCCCATGAAGCTGGAGCTTGGATGTTTCAGCTGGTTGGCAGTCAGCAAGCCCTACCGATCTCCCTGCTCCCCTCAGTGCTGGGGTTGCTGTCATGCATGAGTGTTGCTCTGCTTGTTGGAGAAGCAGTTATTCTTTTCTGCAGCCCCACTGCTTCTCTTCTGAAAAGACTTTCCTCCCATCCATCATTGTACAATCAAACCCTCACCACTAGTTTGCTGTCAAGACTTCACTGTTGTGTCCTCTCGTTCAGAGTTCATCTCCCTGGATCAGCCCTCAAGAGCAGTGATATAATTTGTCTTACATTCCTTTTGAAACACATCATTTTTAACATTTATATTTTTCACTCTATTTGTTTCCTGTCTTCAGTTTTAACTTTCTCTGTCCTTTATAAACTACTACTCATCTCTAACATTTTGTGTTGCTGTCACTATTTTTATACCTGTTTTTATACCATCTCTCCTGGCCTCTGTCTACTGTCTAGGTTAGTAAGCATTCCTTCTACCCTTACATCAGTGTAAGCGTCAAGTCATACTATTTTAAATGAAACTCAACCGAGAGATAGACGTGAAATTCTCAACCTTATTTTCAGTCACCTCTGCAAATCAACATATATCAAAAAATATGTATAAATTTTAAATATTTTATGTGTTTTATTTTCTTTATGTCAATAATAACTTTAGTTGTAAGAATCTTGGCTTTGGTATATTGATGTTAATAAACTAGACTTTAGAAAACAGGAGAAAGTTTTCTTGTTCAACACTGACCCATGACCACAAAGGTTTCTTTTGTTTTCTTTCTCTAGGTGGAATACGTGTTTACAGATAAAACTGGAACACTGACAGAAAATGAAATGCAGTTTCGAGAATGTTCAATTAATGGCATGAAATACCAAGAAATCAATGGTAAACTTGTACCTGAAGGACCAACCCCAGACACCGCAGAAGAAAGCTTATCTTACCTTGGTAGTTTATCGCATCTCAACAACTCAACACATGTCACCACCAGTTCTTCATTTAGAACCAGTCCTGAAAGTGAAACTGAACTAGTAAGCAACTCTCAAATTAGTAATTATGGGTTTTATATGAATTAATTCTCTTCAATAGGTGGACATGGGAAATTTCTATCAGTGAAGCAAGAAAGATGTATTTGAAATAGATGTCTTGATTTAGCACCACAAAACACTATTCTGAGACCGTAGTTACAGCCCAGTTTAGTTTGTCAGTATTGAGCGTCTTCAATGCCTTAGCTCACTAGTTAGTAAGTGCTATTACTACCTAGAAGTAAAATGAGGAAAAATGTATTTTTTTCTTCCTAAGACCTTACTCTTTCACAAGGACATCGTCTCCCTAGCTTGCAGTTTGTATAGGCTGTCTAAAAATATGCACTAACCAAAGGCTCCTAAAACAGTATGAGATTGAAATGCAAAATTTGCAGCTCTTATTCAGGCATTCCAGGTCTTTGCACTCTTGTTTTAGCTCACAAGGTTTTATGCCTGGTTTCCTATATGGTGTTGGAAATGTGCTTTGGTCATGAATGTTATGTTTCTGCAGATGAAAGAACATGACCTCTTCTTTAAAGCAGTCAGTCTTTGCCATACTGTACAGATCAGCAGTGTTCAAACTGATGGCATTGGGGATGGCCCTTGGCAGTCCAGCCTAGCGCCTGCACAGCTGGAGTACTACGCGTCTTCGCCAGATGAGAAGGCTCTGGTGGAAGCTGCAGCAAGGTGACTGAGCCTGACTTTTCTGATCCTCCAAGAGTACTCTTGAGATAAATGTTAGAAAATTAGAGATGTCATATAAAGTTCTCAAATGTAAATTTAAGGCTTTTTTCAATGATCTTTTAAAAAGTATTTAGTATGAATTCTACTTGAAAAACTAGTAAAAATACTTTGTATTATTTTGGATATAGTCTGACCTGTCATGTTCTTAAGAATAGTGTCATATTATTCAAAGGCAGTAGCATAAATACTCCTTAAACTTTCAATTCACGTACCTTCATTCAAGCCAAATTATAAAGGTATAATGTAAAATATGAAATATTTTCCTTTAAATATTATAATTTCTTTGTTCCTTTTATTCCTAGAGCTGGTATTATATTTATAGGCATTTCTGAAGAAAGTATGGAGGTTAAAGTACTTGGAAGACTGGAAAGGTAAACTCTTTCAAATATGTTATAGTCCATAATAAGTATCAGCAAATTATGGCCTATAGGCTACTTTTGTCCTCCAGTCTGTTTTTGGATAGCCTATGATCTATTGCATTTAGAGTTGCTTAAGAAAGAAAAAGAGAGTAAGGGTGTGGGATAATGCCCTTTTACCCTGTAAAGATTTATCACTTGTATTGGTTTAATAAAATTCTTATTGGTCAGTAGCCAGGCAGAAAGTATAAGAGGGATAACAAGACTAAGGAGAATTCTGGGAAGAGGAAAGGACTCTTCCCAGATGCGGACTTTACCATCCAGACACAGTGAAAGCAAGATGAAAATGCCATACTGAGTAAGTTACCAAGCCACATAGCTAACCATAAATAAGAATTATGGGTTAAGTTCTAAAAGCTAGTTAATAATAAGCCTGAGCCAGGCAGAGGTGGTGCAGCCTTTAATCCCAGCACTCAGGAGGCAGAGGCAGGTGGATCTCTGTGAGTTCGAGGCCAGCCTGGTCTACAAGAACTAGTTCCAGGGCAGGCCCCAACGCTACAGAGAAACCCTGTCTCAAAACAAAAAGGAAAAAAATAATAAACCTGGGCTAATAGGCCATACAGTTTATTATCAATATAAGCATCTGTGTTTTGTTGGGACTGAATGGCTGCGGAACTGGGCAAGACAGAAACTTTTGCCTTCCAATAAGGGATAGAAGGAGAAAGAATAAAATGACTCTGGTAGAATGGAGGCTATAGCCAGATGGTCACAAGTTAAAGACCTGCATAGGCCACAGAGTGAGACTAGCCCAGGAAATCTGGTAAAAAACCCTAACTCAAAATTGAGAAAGGAAAAGAAAGGCTGGGGATATAGTTTGCCTTGCATGCAAGAATAAGTCCTAATATACATCAGAGAGATAGATACATATGGCCTGTAAAGTCTAAAGTTATCTGATTCTTTACCTAAAAACACTTGCTAACCATTTCTCTAGAGTAATGGCATTATTATATTGTATCTCATCACAATTACAACAGTATGCTATACTTTAGTTTACTGTTTACTTATATATTTAAACACTCTTGAGGTTGAGATTCCATAGGTCATCGGATGAAGAAAGCTTTTTGTTTTAATCCTTGTTTTTGTAGTGCTGGGGATCAAAACCAGTGTCTCAGAAATGTTAAGCAAATGCTGTACCATAAAGCTGCACCCCAGCACACATTCCCTTGTGCTGCCTATGAACCCATGTTCAAGCATTCAGGAACACCAGTCTACTCATCCTATTTCTACTCTGATAAGTTAGCCCATGCCTGTTGCTTGTGTACCTCAGTCCTTGTTCTGCTTTTTCATACTAAAGAAGTCAGGCCCATTCTGAAGCTACTTTCATGAGGGAACCTGTTGTCAACTTAGAACTTTGATTGCTTACATATCACTATAGAATTCTCTCCTGGAAAAATTATCAAGCCCCACTTCAGTTATCCTCGTAAGTTTCCTCTCAGTTCTCTAAAGAGGCATTTGCTGCCTGACCTCCACCCTCATACCTGCCCAAGTTGAGAATCATTGCTGACAAACCTAAGACTGCATCAAAGGAGACCTGGTGAGATGTGTTAGGACGGGAAATGATGGCGAGTCAGTCACCTGGGCAGATGTGGGTCCCAGTTCTTCTCTACTGCACAGCAGCTTCTTGAATGTTAGTCTCTCTACTAGTCTTCATATTGGCTTCTGTGGGATTTAATTACAGACCCAAAGTCTGTGCAGTAGATGTTAGTTGTTGAATGTGATGTCATCTCCCTCATGTCTTGTACTATTAATGACTATTTGGAGCCCATCCTCATGAAAATGCAGTTCTAGGTTTCTTACTTTAAACTTGTATTTTATTTTTTATTCTTTCCAAATGGTCACATTATTACTCTAAAAATTAAGTATTATCTTTCTTCATTTTTAGGTACAAATTGCTTCATATTCTGGAATTTGATTCAGATCGTAGGAGAATGAGTGTAATTGTTCAAGCACCTTCAGGTAACCAATCTAAGCTTTTATGAATATTTATTTACCTAATATAGAACTTGATTACCAAAGAATAAAAAGTAAGGCCCATTCTGAAGACACGTTCATGAGGGAGCCTGTTGTCAACTTAGAACTTTGATTGCTTACATATCGTTATAGAATTCTCTCCTGAAAATTTTTTTTTTCTTTCAGGTGAGAAGCTTTTATTTGCTAAAGGAGCAGAATCTTCAATTCTCCCTAAATGTATAGGTGGAGAAATAGCAAAAACCAGAATTCATGTAGATGAATTTGCTTTGGTAAGTATAGATACCTATTATTTAACCATAAAAAAATTAAAAACAAACTTCAAAAGTGTATTTGTGAAATGGTTGAGGTTTTGTCTATTTAATAGATCATCCATGTTCTGGAAATTCTATAGTTCTTAGTTCTTTTGCATTAAATGTTGGCTCTTTATTCTTGTTGTACAAACTGATTTTTAATCTGGTAACATTTAACTCTCTTCCAACCTGATGTTGTAGGAACTTCTGGTTGTGTGTACCACTCAAACTATATCCTTAACAAACATGAGTATTTGGTGCCTAGAGTGAGGCACAAATCCTTGGGTTTCATCTCTGAATGGCTTGTCTCTATTCTTTTCCTTTCCCCATCATTGCCTTCCCTCTCCTTCTCTTCCCCTTGCCCAAGTTTATCCTGGGCCAGAGGTATGAAGGCAGAAACCAGACAAAAGCTTGAGCCCAGAAATTCAAGGGCTGGAGAGATGGCTCAGAGGTTAAGAGCACTGACTGCTCTTCCAGAGGTCCTGAGTTCAATTCCCAGCAACCATGTGGTTACTCACCACCACCTGTAATGAGATACGGCGCCCTCTTCTGGCCTGTAGGCATACATGCAGACAGAACACTGTATACATAATAAATAAATATTAAAAAAAAGAAAGAAAAGAAATTCAAGGGCAAATGGGACAACATCATTAGATCTTGACTTTCAAAGAAAAAAATGAGGGTGTGGCTCAGTGGTAGAGGACATACTAGAATGAACATACTAGAATGACAGAAAGGGACCTCCTAAAGGAATAGGAGTTGTTCTAGGGGTGTGGAGAAACTAGAGATTGTACACATGGTATAAATCATTAGCCTTTGAACTATTTGGCAACTTTTCAAAAGATAAAAATGAAGTTAAAATCTGACCTAGTTATATACCTGGTATACACCAAAGAGAAAGGAAAAGATGATCTAATGAGTGGATGCTCATAGCCCAAGCCTAGGTGCCCAACTGATGAATGGATAAAATATGATACAGCCTTGTAATGGAATGTTATTTAGTCATTAAGAGAAATGAAGTGCTGATGTCTGTTATATGCTGCAACATGGATGAACATTGAAAAGATTGCTTAGAGAAGCCAGCCACAAGAGAACGCACACTATATTTATATACAAATTCAGGATAGGCAGATTCATAGAAAACAGGTGAGTGGTTGCCAAAGGCTACTGAACAAAGGGAAGAGAAGGGATAGGGAATCTGTTGGGGGTGAAATTCTGGTAGTGGTAAATGATCATACAATTTTGTAAAGTATACTAAAAAACACTGCGTGACACTATTTGAGAGAGTTAATTTTATGTAATATGACTAATTTAACAAGGAAAACCTATAGGAGACTCATCCAAAAGCAAAACTTCAGGATGTCTCATGCCTGGACTTATGTGTGTGCTGCATACTTCCCTCTCTCTCCTCACCTACTGCTGTTGCTGGTTTGCAGTTGCCTGTGACCTATCCACTGTAATATCTAGCAGCAAAGGCTTTACTATCTAGAGTAGTATCCACATATACTTACTGTAGAGGGAATTAGTCAGTACATGTTAGTATCTGATGGGGCCTTAAATGTTAATTATGAGAGTTATTTACAAATCAGGAAATGGTACTATTTAGAAATTTGCTAAACATAGTCATGGTATTTTAAAAATCTGCTGTTTTCAAGTTTATTGCTAGAACATTTATTTTCGGCCTTTCTAAGGAAAATATATAGTGAGAAGTATTTAGATTCAGGCACTAATTTTCAGAGATTAAGAAAATTTGAGGCCCATGTAATCAAGTAGACAATACAGACTTCACGTAGTCAATACAGATTCCTAAGTTTGTGTAGTTCCAGTTCACCGGTGAAGATAAAATGACAGTATTTAAAGTCGGGTTGTGAATCTGGCTCTTAGAAGTGTGTGCCTATCTTCTTTTCTTTTAGAAAGGACTGCGGACACTATGTATAGCTTATAGGCAGTTTACAGCTAAAGAGTATGATGATATAGACAGGCGCCTGTTTGAGGCCAGGACTGCCTTGCAGCGACGGGAAGAGAAGCTGGCTGATGCCTTCCAGTACATTGAGAAAGACCTGATATTGCTAGGAGCTACAGCAGTGGAAGACAGGCAAGTATCAGAAGTAGGCAGTATCATTTTTTAACGTTTTGTCAAATGCTTCTAATATATTAAAATAAATACTGTTAATTACCATTTTGTAACAAAGTAGAAAACTAAAGCTTTCATTTTTGTACTCAGAATAATGCTGTTTTATTCCATCATTAGATCTTTGAAATAGATAAAGGGAGCACTTGTATTATTCTTCCATTTTACTATCGTTAGTCAGTGTGCCATACCATCATCAAACATTCACATATCTCTCCATCCTCACCCACTACTGCCCAGTCTGCTTTATGCTTCAGTAATGCCACACTGACTGTTGTGCTCCTGTATACATCGAACTGAAATTGTTGTGTTCATGCCTTTGTTCCTCGGCAAGGCTTTGCCTTCTGCCTGGATGATTCTTCTTTTCCAGGGCATTTGTGAATAAGGTACTCATAACGAGCCCTCATCCAAGAAGGCCTTTTCTGACAGCTAAGATGATGGAAAATGTTCTTCTTTATGAACGTCCTGTTTATTGCTGACTTTTTGATGCTATATTAAATTATTTGTTTAAACATTTTTCTCCTCTATTAGCATATAAATGCCTTGCAACTTGTTTGCTTTTTTTAACCCAGCTTCTGTATCAATTTTAGTTTCTTAAATTTAATTTTATTGAGTCAAAAGGATTTTTATAAATTAAACCTGTTGTTTTCTTCTGTCCCCTGTATCTACAAAGGTATTAACATTTTAAATGGGGATTTTCATTAGATTTTAGAGTGTGATATTTAAATGGAAAACTGTAGGAGACTCATCTAAAAGCAGAAGCCCTAAATTCAGGATGTCATGCCTAGACTTCTGTGTGTGCTGCATGCTTACCTCTCCTTAACATCTTCTGTTATTGGGTGGGGTGAGAGGAAATCTTTGCTTGAAATTTTAGACTTATTAGTGTCACATTTCTTGCCTAGTATGCCCAGGCCTCAATTCAGGCTCCTCCCAATACCATTTCCCAGTTAAATGGGTTTATGATGACTATTTTAACTCATTGGTTTTCTTCTAACTAGATGGCTGCTAGTAGTTTATTCTTGTTTCCTGAATAACGAAAGAAAATCTCAGTCATGTTGATGTACTGTAACATTCCTATAAAGAGTATATTTTATCTGTACTGTGTAGCTTATACTTAACATAGGCTACAGGAGTATTTTTCTCTACCATTTGTTTTTTTTATTTTTAGACTACAAGATAAAGTTCGAGAAACTATTGAAGCATTGAGAATGGCTGGTATCAAAGTATGGGTGCTTACAGGAGACAAACATGAAACAGCTGTTAGTGTGAGCTTATCATGCGGACATTTTCATAGAGCTATGAATATCCTCGAACTTATCAACCAGAAGTCAGACAGTGGATGTGCTGAACAGTTAAGGCAGCTTGCCAGGAGGTAAGATAGCAAGCAGTGTCTGGAGGCCAGCTTGCCACTTCTTGCTTTCATCAGCCCATAGCTAAAAGATTTTTTAAATTTAATTTGTAATTTAAAAACACTTTTTAAAAAAAAAAACACTTTTAAATTTTGATTTTGTGTGTATGGATTAGAGACCATAACATAAGACAGATACACTGAACCTGTTAGAAGAGAAAGTGGGGAAGACTTGAATGCATTGCCACAGGAGACAACTTTGAACAGAACACTGGTAGCACAGGCACTAAGAGCAACAATTAATATTGAAAAGCTTCTGTAAGGCAAGGGGCACCATTAACTAGATAAAGTGACACCTTATAGAATGAGAAAAGATTTTTTTTTTTTACCAACTTCACAACCAATAGAAACTAATATCCAAAATATATAACTCAAGAAACTAGATATCAAACAAACAATACAATTTAAAAATGGGTTATAGATTGTAAGAAAATTCTCAATAGAGGAAAATTTATTTTTTCTTAAAGATGAATAAGATTCCATTGTAAATAGTTGCCTCATTTTCATTATCTTTCATCAGTTGATGGGTATATAAGCTGTTTCCATGTCCTGGCTATTGTGAATAGAGCAGCGGTGAACATGGATGAACATGTAGTGTACTTGTATAGGAAATAAGTCCTCTATCAATGTAGGAGCATTATGGACTTGGACCAGCAGGTTGTTCTTCAGCAATGGTTCCTAATAGGATGACCAGGAGATGAGAAGACAGGAAAGCTGAGGTCAAGTCTCTCACAAGCTGTGTCTGATGCCAAGCAAGTTTATTAAGAAGTGCAGCCTCTTCTACAGTTTGTGGGCATGGGGGAGGAGAGTGGTGGAGGCTAGAACAGTGTCAGCAGAAAACTTGCATAAAAGGGATGAACACAGGATTTCTCAAGTGTGTCACAGATTGAGCACATAGCAACCTTGGAATTGATAACTCTCCAGTCTCTTGCAGGTTATGGGGAGGGAGCCAAGTTCCCAGGAAACAAAACCTTAACTCATGCAAGGTCCTGGCCCCAGCCTGGACCTTGCCAACGCTGCCGCTGCGCAAGGACACAGAACTAGGGCTCCCTTTGTCCTTTGACCAGGGCCCTGAGAGAGCCTTGGATCAGCCTTACTCTTAACAGTGGTACATAGCTGGGTCAAATGTCCTCAGCTAGGGAGGTCAAACTGCCTTCTAAATATCTGTTTACACCCTCAGATTAGCACTACATTCAACCTTGAAAATAGAAACTTCTCTCTGCAGTGGTCAAAAGTTAGTTAATGCAGACACTCATAACTCATAGTGGCCATAGTGCTGAGAAAAGGTGACCACTGAGTGCTCACTAATATCTGTGTCAATCCCACCATTCCCACTCAAGCTGAGGACTTTTGACCAGGTTCATAGAACAAGGCATGAATTCCCTCTTGTGGAGAAGACTTCAACTCTAATCCAAAAGTGGTTGGTTACCCCCATAACTGTCATGCTACTATTCTAATGGGCACATCTTCCCTGGTATGTATTATAGCATACAGGTGGGCAACACCACTAAAGGCTTTTCTCCTGTACTGGCCTACAGGGTACCTTCTGGCACGATTAAAGCTAGCTAACAGGGAGAAAATTTTCAGGACAATACCAGGATGGTTTCTCAAATAAAATTTCTTTTTCTTTTCTTTCTTTCTTTCTTTTGGGGGGGGGGGGCAGAGAGAGGGTTGATATTTTGGCTTACAATATTTTGGTATTACAGTGTCACAGGCCGAATCCATAATGGTGGGGACAGCATGGCAGCTGAGGCAGGAAGCTAAGTACTCCTATCCTTTGTTGCAGGCATGAAGGAGGAGAAAACTAGGAATGGTGCACATCATTAACTTCTCTAACTTGTCTCCAATGACGTACTTCATAGAGCAAGCCTGCACCTCCTAAACCTCCCCAAATAGGGCCACTATCTGGGGACCCAGTTTGTAAATCCCTAAGCCTTTGGGGGACATTTTGTATTCAAACTACCACATTCTACTCCCTGATCCCCATATCAACAATGCAAAATACATTTAGTCCCACTTCAAAAGTCCCTAGTCTTTCGTAGTCTTAACCCTTTACAAGTCCAGTCTCTTCTGAAACTCAAGGTAAACTTTTTAATTGTAAGGCCCTATAAAACTCGAAAAGCAAATTACATACTTCTAGCATGTGACACAGAATATACATTTACATTCCAAAGGGAAGAATGGGGCATAGCGAGGAAATACTGGATCAAAGCAAGACTGAAACACAGCAGGGCAAGCTCCTAATCCTGTAGCACTATTCTGATCTCAAAGGACTTAGATGGCTCTACTCCTCCAGCTTTGCTACATGCAACATAAATCTCTCTCTGGGGGTTGCTTCTGTTCCTCTTAGACATCTCTCCTTGGCAGATATCCTATGTCTCTGCTACCTCCAACATCTGGGGGTCTCCTATACAATGTTGGTTTTGCTTCCACAGCTTCATGCAGTGAAGTCTCATATTCTTTTGTCCTCTCAGGGCCTTCTTGCAAGTAAGGCCACATTTTGTCTGGCCCCAGGGCCTCTCAGAAACCATGGAGAAAGAATCTATAACTCCTCCACTCTTGCGTGCATTGTGCCTCTAAAGTTAACACTACATGTGTTATGATTATGCAGGCCTTCCCTGCCAGTACCCTGTTCCTTTAAGAGACAAGCTCCATCCACTCCCAGCATAATCATAATAACATGCACTACAAAGCCAACTTCCATAGCCATCTTGAGATGGATCCTGACTTCCTTGAATCACAGAGCAGCTGCTTATTCAGTTTCTTCTTAGTACCAGAAAGTGCCTCAAGCATCTTTTATAGGTTTGAAGCTTATCTGGGTGGGTCTCACCCTGAGGACACCCTTCTCTTTATTTCGGTGTATAGCATGCCTCTCCTTAATGACACTAATCTCCTTAATAACTGTAGCCTCCCTTCCATTAAATGTCTTTGTTGTAACTTTAAGCTTCCGAGTGTTTTTCTCCAGACTCTACATTTTGTGTTTCTTTCTGCCCCACTTGACTCTTTTTCATTGTTGATCTGTAGATGTATTATCATTAATAACCATACTACAGACTCAGTGCTATTCAGTCTTGACATTTTCCCCATCTAAGAAATTAGTCCATTACTTTTTAATTTATTCCTAGATAATTTTTTAGGAAACAGACAGAAGGCAGCCAGTTTCTTTGCCAAAATAACACAGGTATATCCTCTAACCAAGTTGCTGATAAAGTCCTTGCTTTCATCTGAAACCTCTTCATTCAACCCTTAGTCTGCTTTGCTTTCAGCAGAACCATCTTCCAGGCTCCTACTAGGAAGGCCTTCTGAGCTCTGATTGCAGCGTTGAATTGCTTTTCTAGTCCCGAGTTCCAAAGTCTTTCACAGTCCTTCAAAAACAAACAAACAAACAAAAATCCAACATAATCATGTTCTTCATAGCAACAGCCCACTCTCCTATTTACTTTTCCATTGCTGTGATGAAGCATCATGACCAAGGTGCCTTATAGAAGAATAAGGCTATTTGGGTTGATGGTTCCAGAGGGTAAGAGTCCATAATTGCAAGGATAGCATGGCAGCAGGAAGCTGAGAGCTCACATTCTATATTGCCACCAGTATAACTTCTAGACAAGTCTTTGCTTAAATATAGAAGGCACTTCATCTTGGAAATCTTGTTATTTTTGTTGGGTCAGAGGCATGCAAAAAATGGGGTACTTACCACCAAAGTCTGTGAAATCAGAAGCATACTTATTTCAAAAAAAAAAATGTCACTGTAGGGCACAAAAAGCTTACCAGTTAACTAGGACCACAGCCTGAGTGTGGGCTTCTGAAACTGTGGCAATGGGGATGTGTTTTGGGCCCCCTTTTATAGCAAGAAGTAAGCATTAAGCGTGGAAAAATAAATTTTTTTATAACTTAGAAGTTAACCTCAGAGACATACTGCAATTTAAGATTTACAATTTTTGATAATAGTGTTTTAGTTGAGTTTACATAGATCTGTAGATTTCCTTCACAGTTAATAGTGTTTGCAAGAACTTAACAGCTTTTTCTGTCACAACCAGTTTCCTAGAGCAGGGAAGGATATGAAATCATGCAAAATGTAAAGTCACAGAGGAGCTTTTGCTCAAAGTTTATAGGATAGAATGGATGCTAAGAATCACGTACAAACTTCTACTAAAAGTTAACTTGGTCCACGGCTGTTGTCAGTTGTAAGTGGCAGGGGGGTTATCATTTAAAAAAAAAAAAAAACACCTAACCCCCTAGCTGCTGAGAGCTATTGAGCTGCCGGTCACAAGCTAAGGAAACCATTGTTAAAAGTAAATCCAAAGCTGATGATGGTTTGTTCCCATTTCTTTAGGCTTACAGTTTTATATTTTTTTATTCCTATTACTAGACCCTTCAACTTTGAGAGCCCGTGAACACCTTTGTGGTGAGTTAGTAATTAAGAATAATGTCAGGGAGAAATTAACTGCTCAAAATAATTTATATATACCTTCTGAAATTATTTCTTGGTTATTAAAAGTTATGTTGTACCAATGAGATGACTCAGTAGGTAAATGTGCCAGTTACCAAGGCTGACTTTGTGAGTTCAGTGACTCAAGAGAAAACTATCTCTTTCACATTGTCCTCTGACTCTACACACATATATATAAACAATAAGTAAATAAAACATAGTAAAAATATTTAAAAATTAGTGTCTACTTAAAAATACTGAAAATCATAAAGAAGATAGAGTTTTGATAATACTATACAAGTATGTAATGCTCATTAATTGTGTTTTCTTTAGGTCTTCTATATATATATTTTTTGTAAATGTGTTATTAACGTTAGTATGCGTTTCTCATTTAGTTCAAAAGCTGTATTTCATCTTACCTTTCATGCTACAACTGAGTTTGTTCACTTATACACAAATCATGGTTGAACTGTCTGTCTTGCAATAAGAGTGTTATTTTATTAAGTAAGTAATCTGGCTTCAGAGTATGACATAGAGAATATAATTGTATTCTTTTCTAGAATTACAGAAGACCATGTGATTCAACATGGGCTGGTAGTAGATGGGACCAGCTTATCTCTTGCACTCAGGGAGCATGAAAAGCTGTTTATGGAAGTTTGCAGAAACTGCTCAGCTGTGTTGTGTTGCCGCATGGCACCTTTACAGAAAGCAAAAGTAAGTATATGTCATAAAAAGTTCCTTAAAAATAGTTTCCAAAGGAAGCAGTGGGGAGAAAAGGAATGAAGGAAAGACCAAACAAGATAATTCTTTGTTAAAAGTTACCAGCCTCTGCATACTGGCACACACCTGTAAATCCTTGCATTCAAGAGGCTGAGGCAAGAGGATTGAAAGTTTGAGGCCATCCTTGACTAACAAAGTATCCGGAAGAGGAGGGATGGAGGGAGGAAGGAGAGGAGGCAGCTGTCAAGTTATAAATAAGGAAAATTGAAATCCAATCTATTTTTTGTCATCCAAATGTGTAAAGCTGTATTCAAGAAATGTTTAAATTTCAGATACCTAGAATTCAACTGAAAAGCCACTCAAACAATTTTTTTGTAAATCTACAGTTTGGAATATTTTGAGGTTTAGGACTGTTTCCTTCAAAAACCATTCTTGGTAGGCCAACAAGATGGCTCACTCATTGGGTAAAGGCACCTACTGCTAAGCCTGACTACCTGAGTTCCAGCCCAGGCCTCACATGGAAGAAAGAGAGAATGACTCCCATAAGTTGTTCTTTGACTTCTCTTGGTGTAGTCATACATGTAGAACACATGCATACACAAACAAATAAATATAATCTCATAAACTTTTTAAAGGAATATCTTATACTGTCCTTAACAATACAAATATAAGAACTGGTTGTTTTGCATAGAGACATCCAGGTTTATTTAGATTCATGGAATTTTGTTATAGTACTTGTGTGTCCAGTCTGTGGAGATTAAAACTAGGATAGACATGTCTCTGCTGTTATAAAAACACATCCAAGAATCTGAGACCAAGGGTCGGTGGATAAAGGTACTATCAGATAAGTCCAGTGACCTTGATTCACTACCTAGAACTTCACAAAGTTCTTCTCTGACCCCCAAATACTGGCCATCTCATGTGCACCCCACCACACACACACACACACACAGAGGTTTAAAAATATTTTTAAGAAATTCCAGGCCGGGCGGTGGTGGCGCACGCCTTTAATCCCAGCACTCGGGAGGCAGAGGCAGGTGGATCTCTGAGTTCGAGGCCAGCCTGGTCTACAAGAGCTAGTTCCAGGACAGGCTCTAGAAACTACAGGGAAACCCTGTCTCGAAAAAACAAAAAAAAAAAAAAACAAAAAAAAAAAAAAGAAAAGAAATTCCAGATAAGTGTGTTTTAATTTCACTTGAGTTAATATCTTCTTAAATCTTGAGACTTGGCCAAACAGATTAAATAGGTGTCTTTTCTTTGTTTAGAGTATTTTCTTTCTTGAGAATTTTGTTTTGATAACTTAGTGAAATATAGTTATTTATTTAAATAAGTTATTAAAAATTTTAGACTACATTTAAAAAATCTTCTTAAAATGCAGAACTACATGGATTTTGTTATAACACTTGTGAAAGACATCCTTAAACCCTTAATCTCCATGCCTCTCGAAGAGTGAACCTTACTTTAGTGTTACTGTCCGGCGTGAACTCAGATGTCTTCACCACCATATTACTGCATTAAATTTCAGATGAAAGATGTTACCCAAATACAAGAGAGTTGAAACTTTATCACAAAGAATGAATTCATTGTGTGTTTTTCAGGTAATAAGACTGATAAAAATCTCCCCTGAGAAACCAATAACATTGGCTGTTGGTGATGGTGCTAATGATGTCAGCATGATACAAGAAGCACATGTTGGCATAGGTGATTGACTTTTCCTTGAATTTTAAAGTGGTATAATTATTTGGTAGTTTTGAATTTTCCTTTTTGTGAAGTACAATGTCTAGTGTTTGAAAACAAATACAATATGACAGTACATAATAGTATATCTTCACAAGAAACCAATTATTGTTTAGTCCACTATTCATATTATTTTAATTATTAAAGGACGCGGCATCACATTAGTGAATTTTTTTCTTATTCTCCTTAATAAAAGTAATTTTTTTACCTCCCATTTTGTATCTGAAAAGAACTCTCACACATCATTTATCCTTTTAACTCTAGAATTCTGACATGGTTGTTATCAAGGTTTTAAATTCTTATTTTATACTTATTATTACTTTTATGTGAATCCAAGAATTATTCTGTACATTTTGAGGACAGTTTTAGAGAAAAGAATTATACCAAACATTGGTAAAAACAAAATTTCTAGTACTTTTCTGATTTTTTAATTGATTTTTACTGAGCTCTACATTTTTCTTTGCTCCCCTCCCTGTCTCTCCCCTCCCCTTCAACCCTCTCCCAAGGTCCCCATGCTCCCAATTTACTCAGGAGGTCTTGTCTTTTTCTACTTCCCATCTAGATTAGATCTATGTGTGGCTCTTTTAGGGTCCTGGTTGTTGTCTAGATTCTCTGGGATTGTGTTTTGTGGGCTGGATTTCTTTGCTTTATGTTTAAAAAAACACTTATGAGTGAGTACATATGATAATTGTCTTTCTGGGTCTGAGTTACCTCACTCAAAGTGATGTTTTCTAGATCCATCCATTTGCCTGCAAAATTCAAGATGTCGTTATTTTTTTCTGCTGTGTAGTACTCCATCATGTAAATGTACCACATTTTCCTTATTCATTCTTCGGTCGAGGGGCATTTAGGTTGTTTCCAGGTCCTGGCTATGACAAACAATGCTACTATGAACATAGTTGAACACATGTCCTTGTGGCACGATTGAGCATCCTTTGGATATATACCCAAAAGTGGTATTACTGAGTCTTGAGGAAGGAAGGTTGTTTCCTAATTTTCTGAGAAATTGCCACACTGACATCCAAAGGGGCTGTACCAGCTTGCATTCCCACCAGCAATACAGAAGTGTTCCCTTTTCCCCACAACCTCTCCAGCATAAGTTGTCATCAGTGTTTTTGATCTTGGCCATTCTTACAGGTGTAAGATGGAATCAAAGAATTGTTTTGATTTACATTCCTCTGATGACTAAGGATGTTGAACATTTACTTAAGTGTCTTTCAGCCATTTTAGATTCCTCCGTTGAGAGTTCTCTGCTTAGGTCTGTACTCCATTTTTTTATTAGATTGTTTGTTCTTTTTTGTTGTTGTTGTTCTTTTGATGACCAATTTTTTTAATTCTTTGTATATTTTGGAGATCAGACCTCTGTTTAATGTGGGGTTAGTGAAGATCTTTTCCCATTCTTTAGGCTGTCGTTTTGTCTTGTTTACCGTGTCCTTTGTTTTACAGAAGCTTTTCAGTTTCGGGAGGTCCCATTTATTAATTGTTTCTCTCAGTGTCTGTACTATTGGGGTTATATTTAGAAAGTGGTCTCCTGTGCCAGTGCGTTCAAGTGTACTTCCCACTTTCTCTTCTATAAGGGTCAGTGTGGCTGGCTTTATGTTGAGGTCTTTGATCTATTTGGATTTGAGTTTTGTGCATGGTGATAGATACAGGTCTATTTTCATTCTTCTGCATGTTAATATCCAGTTATGCCGGGACCATTTGTTGAATATGCTTTCTTTTTTCCATTTGGTATTTTTTGCTTCTTTGTCAAAAATAGGTGTTCAAAGGTGTATGAGTTAATATCCAGGTCTTCAGTTTGGTTCCATTGGACCTCCTGTCTGTTTTTATGCCAATGCCAGGCTGTTTTCAGTACTGTGCTCTGTAGTAGAGTTTGAAGTCAGGGATTGTGATGCCTCCAGAAGTTCTTTTATTATACAGGATTGTTTTGGCTATCCTGGGTTTTTCACTTTTCCATATGAAATTGAGTACCATTCTTTCGAGGCCTGTGAAAAATTTTGCTGGGATATTGATGAGCATTGCATTGAATCTGTAGATTGCTTTTGGTAAGATTGCAGCTTTTACCACGATAATTCTACCTACACAAGAGCATGGGAGATCTTTCCACTTTCTGATATCTTCAATTTCTTTCTTCAAAGATTTAAAGTTCTTGTCATACAGGTTTTTCACTTGTTTGGTTAGAGTTACTTTGAGATATTTTATGCTATCTGTGGCTATTGTGAAGGGTTATGTTTCTCTGATTTCTTTCTCAGCCCATTTATCATCTGTGTACAGGAGGGCTACTGATTTTTTTGAGTTAATCTTTTATCCTGCTACATTACTGAAAGTGTTTATGAGTTGTAAAAGTTCGTTGGTAGAATTTTGGGGGTCACTTTTATAAACTATCATATCATCAGCAAATAGTGAGAGTTTGACATTCTTTTCCAATTTGTATCTCCTTGATCTCCTTTTGGTGTCTTATTGCTCTAGCTAGGATCTCAAGAACTATATTGAATAGATATGGAGAGAGTGGACAGCCTTGTTTTGTTCCTGATTTCAGTGGGATGGCTGTGATTTTCTCTCCATTTAGTTTGATGTTGGCTATTGGCTTGCTGTATATTGCCTTTATTATGTTTAGGCATGTTCCTTGTATCCCTGCTCTCTCCAAGACCTTTATCATGAAGGGATGTTGGATTTTGTCAGAAGCTTTTTCGGCATCTAATGAAATGATCATTTAGTTTTTATTTTTCAGTTTGTTTATGTGGTGGATTACGTTGACAGATTTTCATATGTTGAACCATCCCTGCGTCTCTGGGATAAAGCTGACTTGATCATGGAGGATGATGGTTCTGATATGTTCTTGTATTCAATTTGCCAGTATTTTACTTAGTATTTTTGCATCAATGTTTATGAGTGAGATTGGTCTGTAATTCTCTATCTCAGTAATGTCTTTCTGTGTTTTGGGTATCAGGGTAATTGTAACCTCATAAAAAGAGTTTGGAAATGTTTCTTCTGTTTGAGGAGTATTGGCATTATTTCTTCTTTGAAAGTCTTGTAGAATTCTGACCTGAAACCATATGGTCCTGGACTTGTTTTTTTGTTGGGAGGCTTTTAATGACTGTGTCTATTTCTTCAACAGTTATAGGTCTGTTTAATTTGCCTATCTGGTCGTGATTTAATTTTGGTAAGTGAAATTTATCCAGAAAGTTGTCCATTTCTTTTAAATGTTCCGATTTTGTGGAATACAGGTTTTCGAAATATGACCTGATGATTCTCTCTATTTCCTCCATGTCTGTTGTTATGTCCCCCTTTTCATTTCTGATTTTGTTAATTTGGATATTCTCTCTCTGCCTTTTGGTTAGTTTAGATAAAGATTTGTCTATTTTGTTGATTTTTCTCGAAGAACCAACTCTTTGTCTCATTGATTCTTTGTATTGTTTTCTTTGTTTCTATTTTGTTGATTTCAGCTCTCAATATGATTATTTCCTGCCATCTAGTTCTCTTGGGTGAGTTTGCTTCTTTTTGTCCTAAAGTTTTCAAATGTTCTGTTAATTCACTCGTGTGGAATTTTCCCAGCTTCTTTATGTAGTCATTTAGTGCTATGAACTTTGCTCTTAACACTGCTTTCATTGTGTCCCATAAATTTGGGTATGTTGTGTGGTCATTTTCATTGAATTTTAGGAAGTCTTTAATTTCTCTCTTTATTTCTTTTTTGACCCATTGATGACTCAGGTGAGCATTGTTTAATTTCCATGTGTTTGTGGGGTTTCTGGAATTAGTATTACTGTTGACTTCTAGTTTTAAACCATGGTTATCTGATAAGGTACATTAGGTTATTCCAGTGTGTGTGTGTGTGTGTGTGTGTGTGTGTGTGTGTTTGTGTGTGTGTGTTGAGGTTTGTTTTGTTACCAAGTATGTGGTCAATTTTTGAGAAGGTTCCATGAGGTTCTGAGAAGAAGGTATGTTCTTTTCTGTTTGGATGGAATATTCTATAGATGTTTGTTAAGTCCATTTGATCATAACATCTTTTAGTTCTCTTATTTCTCTGTTCATTTTTTGTCTGACTGACCTGTCCAGTGTGAGAGGGGAGTGTTGAAGTCTCCCACTATTAGTTTGTGGGGTTTAATGTATGATTTAAGCTTTAGAAGTGTTTCTTTCACATATGAGGGTGCCCTTGTGTTTGGGGCATAGATGTTCAGTATTGAGATTTCCTTTGATGGATTTTTCCTTTGACTAATATGAAATGTCCTTTGTCTCTTTTGATTAATTTTAGTTTGAAGTGTATTTTGTTAGCTATTAGGATAGCTACACCAGCTTGTTTCTTAGGTTTATTTGATTAGAATTTTTTTTCCCAGCCCTTTACTCTGAGGTGATGTCTGTCTTTGAGGTTAAGGTGTGTTTCTTGTATACAGAGAAGGATTGGTTCTGTTTTCGTATTTAATCTGTTAGCCTGTGCCTTTTTATAGGTGAGTTGAGTCCATTTATATTAAGGGATATTAATGACCAGTGATTGCTATCGCCTGTAATTTAATTTTTGTTTTTGGTTTTGTGTTTTTTTCCCTTCTTTGGGATTTACTGCTATGAGACCATCAATTGACTGTGTTTTTGTTGGTGTAGCCAACTTCCTTGTGTTGGAGTTTTCCTTCTAGTATTTTGTGTAGGGCTGGGTTTGTGACTAGGTGTTAGTTAAATATGGTTTTGTCATGGAATATCTTATTTTGTCCTTCTATGGTGATTGGAAGTTTTGCTGGGTATAGTAGTCTGTGCTGGTCTCTTAATGTCTACATAATGTTTGACCACAACCTTCTGGTTTTCATTGTCTCCAATGAAAAGTCAGGTGTAATTCTGATAGGTCTGCCTTTATATGTTACTTGGCCTTTTTTCTTTGCAGCTCTTAATATTCTTTCTTTATTCTATATGTTTAGTGTTTTGATTATTATGTGGCAAGGGGATTTTTTTTATTCAGTCTATTTGGTGTTCTGTAAGCCTTTTGTATCTTCATAGGCATATCTTTCTTTGGGTTGGGAAAGGTTTCTTCTATGATTTTGTTAAATATGTTTTCTGTGCTTCTCCTTCTATACCTATTATTCTTAGATTTGGCTTTTCATAGTGTCCCATAGTTCCTGGATATTTTGGGTTAAGCTTTTTTTATATTTAATATTTTCTTTGACTGATGAGTCTATTTCTTCTATTGTATCTTCAGTGCTTGAGATTCTCTCTTCCAACTCTTTTATTCTGCTGTTTATGCTTAACGTTTGTGGTTCCTGATTGTTTTCTCATGATTTCTGCTTCTATAATTCCCTTGGCTTGTGTTTTCTTTATTGTCTCTATTTCAGTATTCAAGTATTGAATAGTTTTTTTCATATGTTTGATTGTTTTTTTCTTGGTTTTCTTTAAAGAATTTGCTTAGGTCTTCCAATTTTTTGTTTGTCTTTTCCTCCATGTCTTTGAGGGAATTTCTCATTTCCTCATTAAGAGTTTCAAACATTCTCCTCAAGTTATTTTTTAGGTCATTTTCTTCTGCTTCATCTATATTTGATTGTTTAAGTCTTGCTGTTATAGGGTCTTTAGATTTTACTGCTGTCGTTTTGCTCTTTGTGGTGTTGCATGTTTTCTACCTTTTCTACTCATCTTTTCCTCTAATAGGTGTGGTTGGGCTGTCTGTGATTCTGTTGTTTAATCTTCTAGGTGCCAGTGAATCCAAGGCTTAGATGATTGTTCCTCATGGTACAGTCAGTGCCACGGCTCTAGTTACCCAGTTGGTCACTCCGTGTTCCTGGAGGTTGCTTAGTGCTCCTGGGCTTTGTTCCACTCCCTTGGAGTTTGCTGTCTCAGGCCTGCTCTAACCTAGGTTGTCGGCTCAGACCTGTTTCTGTAAATGTCCCTGGTCTGGATCTGTTCCTGCAGAGGTCCCTGACTTGGGGTTGGTCCTGCTAAGGTCTCTGGCTCTAGTCTACTCCCTCAGAGGTCTCAAACTCATGCTCAGACCAGCAGAAGTTTCTGGTTCCTGCCTATTACCTTTGACATGCCAGACCAACGCCTGGACCCACAGAGGTCCTGGCTCAGGCCTACTCCCTCCGAGGTCCCAGACTCATGCCTGGACCCGCAGAGATCTCTGGTTCTTGCCTACTCCCTCGGAGGTTCCAGAACCACAGAGGTCCTAGTCCCTTGGAGGTGCAGAGGTCCTGGCTCAGGCCTAGTTCCTCAGAGGTCCTAGACTCATGCCCAGACCTACAGGGGTCCTGGCTTAGGTCTACTCCCTTGATGGTTCCAGATTCACATATAGACCCACAGCAGTCTTTTGTCTCTTGCTCACTCTCTCAGCGGTTGCTCCTCTGCACCTGTTTCCATGGAGTTTGCTGTCTCAGGTCTGTTCTGGTCCAAGTTGCTGGCTCAGTCAGTCCTGGTCTGCAAATGTCCCTGGACTGTATCCACTCCTGCTCCCGTGGAGCTCACCACATCAGGCCTGCTCTGGCCTAGGTCGCTGGCCCAGACCTGCTTCCACAAATGACCCTGGTCTGGATCCACTCCTGCTCTCATGAAGTTCACTGCCCGATGCCTGCTGTCTAATTTTCTGATTTTAATGGTTTATCATTTTCTGTATTCTTAAGACCATACTGTAGTTACCACTCAAAAATATTTTCCTTGCTTCCATTCTTATTATGGAATCATTTTATTGGATTCAGTATACTATTAATTGTATTGTCAGTGGTTCACCAATGAGTGATTTACTATTTAATCTGATCTGTCAGCATTATTTTACAAATGAAGAACAAGGAAGGGAAGTGTGAGTAGTAGTATGTATGTGGCTCCACTGAAGTTTACAGTCCCAGGAGAGGAGAGTGAGCCTTGTCCCAGAAGAGTCTTCATGATGTGTCGTGATGGGTAGAGTTGAGGCCTGATAGCTCTTATTTATCTCTTAAAACCAGCCCTCCCTGTTTGGAAAGATAAATAATTCATTTTGAAATTTCAACTTTCTCTGTGGTTTCTAAACTATTTCCAATAAATCTCAACTATAATTTTTAAATAATTTTATACTATATATTAAGCATATAAAACTGATTTAGGGACTGTGGAGATGAGCTGGTGGGTAATGTGCTTCTTCCTAGGCAGTTAGCCCCTGAGTTCAGCTCTCTAGTGCCCACATAAAGTCAGCCGTAGTGCATATCTGTAACCTCGGGTCCCCTCTGGGTGGATGACCGCTGACACCAGGGGTTTTCTACACAGCTTCACTTAACTGAAATAAGAAGCCCTAGGTTCAGTGAGAGACCTTTTGCCAAAGCCATGGTACATGATAGAGAAAGGTGCTTTGTATCCATGTTTGCCCACTGTTTGCATACACATGTTGTACATGGGCAAGTGTGTGTACGCAGGTACACACATGCACACATAAAGCTTTAGTAAGAAAAGCAACAGCAAGTTATTTGACAAAAAGAAAGAGAATGAAGTTGTGTGTCTTTTTAGTACCTTTACCAAAACAAATTCCAGATGAGGTAAGAATTTAAGTAATTCTTTGTGGTCATAAAAGGTAACTGGAGAAATTTTTATGAGTAATTTTGTTATTTGAGTCATGTAAAGATTTTTGAAGCATAACACTACACCAAGACACTTAGTTGATGGTAACGAAAAGATCACTGTTTGTGGCAGGGAAACAAACTCTGAAACCGTTTTAAAGACTAACTAGTAAAGAATAATTGCAAACTAGATGGCAAAGCCTTACTCCTCATAGTGTAAGATGCCAGCACACTAGGAAGAAGAATGCAGACACTGGAAGGGAGGGGAGCCATCAGCTAGCATAAAATGGAAACCATTTAAATGAACACCAAGTATATGAAAACAGTCTGTCAGACAAAATGCAACTTAGTCTGATTGCAATAATGATAAAAATTGATAAATTTGGTAGCACTACTGAAAATATAAATTGGCACACTGTTATTGTACAAAACTTTCAACTGTATGCCTGTTAACCTTCTAATTATGTATGTAGGTTTTTATGACAAGAAAATAAACATTTAAAAATAATTTGTATTCTTTGACAATTTTATACATATCCAATTATATTTCTAATCCTGCTTCCTAGTCTTCTTTCTGCCCTACTTCCCATTGAATTCTTCCCAGCATGTCACCCAGGAATTTCATGTCTTTGGATTTTTGGTTTTAGGTTTTGTTTAAGAAAATTGTTGAACATATTAATAAAGGTGTATGTGTATAGCAGGATATGTACAGATCACATCTGTAATCTCAGTGCTGACTACAGAGACTTCAGATGCTAAGACAGACTGTGAAGTTCCAGGCCAGAGTAGCTCATCTCAAAAACACATACATACATATATACACATAATAAACAAATGTAAGATGAAAAGCAGATAATCACATTTGTGAATGATAACTAGTTATATGTGTCAAATATACAGTATGCTGAAAGAATTCCCGTGATCTAAGCTGTAAAACCTGGTTTTCTCTAGGTGTTGTAACTAAATTATGACTATCTTTACCTGTCCAGTTAGGACCTTTTTGTTATTTTATGAGCTCCCTGGGGAACTCTGCATCCAAGTTCTGCAAAGCATACAACAAGCTCAGTCCACATTCGCTTCCTCAGCTTCAGTTCACCTTCTTCCCACACTCCCAGCTCAGTAACAGGGAGCACAGGCCAGGCAGCATTCACAGCAGGTGGCATGGGGAGGGAAGTAGAGTATTTCCCTTACACAGCCAGCTAAAGAGGGATTCCTAAGGACACAGCTCAAAGTCTGCCAACAAAAGTGGATGTCTTTTGACGCAAAACGTTATTTGCTGTCATTGCTCTCTGAAAACTTTCTCACCAAAGCCACAGGATTGATTGATATATCTCCCCAAGTTAAAAAAATATTCATTTTACACCCCCAAGTCTCTGCACGCACTCTCTCCTTTTCTCGCTCATACTAACTTTTCATGTCTCTGTACTACCATCAGCACTGCCGTCAGTCCTGTTCTTGATGTAAGTTTTGAGGCCATGAGGCAGCTCAGTCCCCACACAGCTTAGCTACCTGTTATGGCAAAACCCATAACACTGGAAACACTGGGGTTAAGTGTTTACTAACAGCAACACAGTCACTGGCTTGACTTTCTGTAGCCTGCCTTTCCCCAAGAGGGAGAAGAGCCTGGCTGCTGGTGACATCTAGCTGTAGCCAGCAGATCAAGTCCTAGGTATTGAGCCAAGTGATGTGCTTTGAAGTCAAGGTACCACTGGCTACTATGAGAACCGAAACCATACTGGGCCCTGAGGGTCATAACCTGTATTGGGATTATCTGCCTGTTACCGCAGAGTTCTGCAGCTTGGGTATCCTGGGTTTCTGTGACATGGTGGGTACTTTGAGGCTGAATTCTTTTGGAATTCAAATGTGGAAGTGAGTTTGTTGTGCACCTCTATCTTAATAATAATCCACTTCTGTACCTAAACATAGATTTAAAACTCCCATCATCCTCCATGTCTCTGGTGTAGTTGCTTCGACACTTGGCCTCTAAGGTCCTGAACTGTCCTGAGCAATCTTGGCTGAATATAATAGATTCTGTGTGCATATCATTCACTTAACATGCTTTTGGAAGAGATATCTCCATCATTCATGCTCGCACTTGTTCTTTTAAATGGGTCTCACTATGTAGCCCTGTCTGGCTTTGAACTCTGTGTGAACCAGGCTGTCCTCAAAGTCACAGAGATCATCTTGCCTCTGCCTCTGCTTCTTGAGTTCTGGGATTAAAGTGTGCATCACCACAGTCCCCACTGTAAATCTTTAAAAAGAGTGTTTTTATTCTTGAGAGCAAAAAACACCTTGTTTTGTAGTTTTTTATATAAGACTTGTTGATTTTTAAAAAAACAAAAGAAGACAAAAATAAAAACAGATCAAACACTGTACAGACATACACACTTGAATGTTTATTATGGTTAGTCACTCATTAAAATATAAATAAAATGTTATGAAAATGTGTATTTGTTAAAAAAGACTTTTATTTTCCAGGTAAAATGATGCATTGCTTTCAGGGTATACAGTCTTTACTTATTTTATTTATTGAAAATTTATAGGAAAACCTATTTTTTACTTAAAAATGCATTCATTTATACACTACAGCTTAAAAATCATAAAAATATGCTTATTTTTTGTAGTGATGAGGCGAGCAGGCCTGATTTTCGTTCCACCCAGCTTCCACACAGCTAACTTAGCCCCAAAAATAATAACATAGAAACTGTATTCATTTAAACACTGCCTGGCCCATTAGTTCTAACCTCGTATTAGCTAGCTCTTATATTCAACCCATTTCTAATAATCTGTATTGCCACTTGACTGTGGCTTACCGGGATGAGTCTAACCGACGTCCGTCTTGGAGAGGAGAGCCATGGCGTCTGCCACACTGCCTTCCTCCCAGAATTCTGTTCTGTCTACTCCACCCACCTAAGGGCTGGCCTATCAAAACACCAAGGCAGCTTCTTTATTTAACCAATGAAAGTAACACATAGACAGAAGACCCTCCCACACCAATTTTTATTGGGTTAAAATTCCTGAATTTTCATCTGTTTATATTCTTTTGAACTGGTGAATTTAAAGATGTCCTAGAGCGCCTACTCATCAGAAGCTTAGCACTTTGTGCTTATCAGTGTGTAATTTATGCCCCACTAGATCTGAACATTTCAGTATTAGTATTTTCTTCTGATCCTTTGAAAATTGATGTTACATGCCTGGTATATAATTGAGTTTTATATTAAGCATATTTAAGTAGAACAGCTTTTTGGATAGCAGCTAACCACTGTATATAAGTATTTAGTGTTACAGCAAGTATAAATAGTTCAGAGTGATATATATTGTGAAAATTACACATTGTTTATTAGTGAACATCTTTTTTGTCTTCTTTATTCCAGGAATCATGGGTAAAGAAGGAAGACAAGCTGCAAGGAACAGTGACTATGCAGTAGCTAGATTTAAATTCCTCTCCAAATTACTGTTTGTTCATGGTCATTTTTATTATATTAGAATAGCTACCCTTGTACAGTATTTTTTTTATAAGGTGAGTTTCATTGGATTATAAGGATCAGTTACTGATATTTTAACTTAAAATTCTAATTTAAGAATGATACAGACATTTAAATTATTCTTAAAATAGTTTCTTTAAACAAAAAATAACTATTTTGTAAGAAATTTATTGCTCCGACTGCAGATCAGTGGTCGTCTGTTCCACCAAGACACGAGTAGGACTGCTTGAAAGGGAGGGCTATTAGAGCATTTTTGGGTTAGTCAGAGGGCTCAGTGGGTGAAGACTCTTGTCCACAAGTCTGATAACCCTGCGTTCAAACCCAGGACCCCATGGTAGGAGAGAACTCCTGTGAGTTGTCCTCTGATTTAAATATTTGCCATGGTGTGAACTTGCTCACTCTCTCTCTTTGTCTGCCCGTCTCTCCCCCACACACAATAAAATGTCAAAAATGAGAGCTCACAAACACACACTTTGAGAAAGTTCTCTAATCTTATGGTATATAAATTTATCAAGCATCAAAATTTACACTTAAATATATCCTTTGTAAACTCAACTGCAAACAAATGTAGTTTGCTTAAAGCTATTTTATGTTGGTGTAGTAAATTTAATTGAAACTCTAATTGCATGGATTCATAGCAGAGCTTCTTAATCTTTTTTGTTTCAAGGGTAGCCCTGTGTAATATATAATATCAGCCTCTCAGTTACAGAGGGTTTATTTGTATAATAAAACAGATTATAATATTGAAATAATGTTCTCTCATTGGACCCTTTCAAGAAAGATGAGATTCAGTGGAACCGTGTTGAGTCCTTACTAATAAACATTTACTACACTAGAATATCTTGTATGTGTTGTGTAACTAATAGTTGCAGACTGATAGAACATAAAAAGTCATATTACCTAGAGATGATGTGACAGTTTTTCTAGCCTGTTGTTCTAGCTTCACTTGTGATATGAAAGATATTGTGGTAGATGTTAAGATAGTGCCACTTACGTGCTTTAAGTAGTTCAGCAATATCAAATTCTCATAGCCCTGAAATATGAGCAACTATTACGTATTATAATATCTATGGTACGAATTAGGAGTTAAAAACATAACTTTTACTGCTTAGAACAGGTGGGAACTAAGAATATCTAAGAATATCCAGAATACATATTATATGTATCATACGTAATACATACTATAATACATATTCTATATGATTCCTTAAGCAGATTTTAAACATGATTTAATAAAATGAGAATTCTGTGTTCTCATTTTCCATGGATGTGTCTTTAGAGAAAAGGCATCTTACAGTGTCAACTGAGATTCTGTTTCTAGATACTTTAATAACCATTTTAAGACATCTTTCTCTTTGGCTGTAAATATTTAAATTACTTCCCATTTTGTCTTGTTTTTCAGAATGTGTGCTTTATCACACCCCAGTTTTTATATCAGTTCTACTGTTTGTTTTCTCAGCAAGTAAGTAAAATAGAAGTTTGTGTTTGTCCTTTTAGAAAAGTAATTTGTTCAAATCTTGACAAGTATTTGAACAGACTTCATTTATTTTGTTGTTGTATAAGTAAGTAGGTATATTTACTTAATTCACCTAACAGTCATAATATTTATTCTGACTTTTACTTTGAAACTACTATTAATACCAAAATATATGTTAATTGTGGACTTTTTTTTCAAAAAAAGTCTCTCTTCATTTATTTGTATGTTTGTTTGTGTAAGGTTTTATGTACCTCAGGTGTCCTCTCACTATGTAGTCAGGGATAATTTTGAACCGGTGGTCCTCTTGCCTCTACTTCCCAAGTGGTAGGATGACAGGTGAGCGTTACCACCGCCACCTCCAGTAATGCTAAGTATTAGACTCCATCAAATACTCTTAGCAACTTCCCAACCTTAATAACTGGCTGCTTGTACAAACTATCTATGGTGTTTCCATAGAATCAACAGCAAGTCAGACCAAGGAATTAACAGAGGTTCACTTTGTTTTTTGGGGGGTTTTTTGTTTGTTTGTTTTGTTTTTGTTTTTGTTTTTGTTTTGATTCCTGATCCTGAAGTCTTAAATGTTTGGGGATAGCCTTAGTGATTTGGTTCAGGGATTACATAAATCTCACCTCAAAAACTGGCTTTCCATAATCACCCTTTCACATAGCTCACTATGTATCTTAAAATGATCGCTACATTACACAATCTTCAGTTATGATTAAATTCACTAGTTCCACCAGGCAATGGTGGCGCACGCCTTTAATCCCAGCACTTGGGAGGCAGAGGCAGGTGGATCTCTGAGTTCCAGGCCAACCAAGTCTACAAGAGCTAGTTCCGGAACAGGTTCCAAAGCTACAGAGAAACAGTGTCTCAAAAAACAACAAAAAAAAAAGATTGGCTTGTTTTCATTTGCCTTTTCTTTTCTGAAGTGGAAAGCAGCAGTCTTTCAGTTCCTTGAGAAAACATTTTATGTTCTGATAAATTTATGTATTGAGTAGGTAAATGTGAAAATGTACTTTCAAGCCTATTACATGATTTTCACATTTTAGTGACCATGCATTATGCTTTTTTTCCCCACTCAGTTTTTTCATTTTTTCCCATTTATTATCAGGGACAGGTTTTATAGCACTATTACAACATCCAGGAGCTCCTGTCAGTAGAACACATCCCATAGCATACAGCTCTGCCAGCCTGACGGTCTCCACGTATCCGCAATGGCTGAAAGAGACACCCCCAGCTTCCCAAGATGTCTGTTAGTTTTATAACTTCCCAGAGCTTTAGTTCATCAAGGTATTGATATCAGTGAGGGCCCTGAGTGTGCACACACCCCAGTTATGATCCACAGAAGATCATGAATGCCTCTAGGGAGGAATAATTCTATATGATCTGTTCAGTAAACTTTATGCACCTAAAAAAATAGAAAAAGAAAAGGAAAAAAATGATTCATTTTCATAATTTCTTTTTTCCCCTATTTACAATACAGAGCTTTAACTTTTAAATGCCTTCATAGACATTGATTACTAGCAATAGCTTACCTGAGTTAAATACTTTAAGATCATATGACAATGCTAACCAGATATATTTTGACTGGGTTTTCAAAGAGATAGTATTAATAAGTGTCTTCATTAAGGTGTATATTGCTATGATAAAACATCATAACCAAAAGCAATTTGCGAAGGACAGTGTTTATTTCACTTTACAGCTCTCAGGCCATACTCCATCCCTGAGGGAGGTCAGGGCAAGAACTCAAGGTAGGAACCTGTGGCAAGAAGTGAAACAGAGGCCATGCAGGGGCACTGCTTGTTGACTTGTTAAGCCTGCTTTCTTAGACAACCCAGGACCACCTGCCCAGGGATGGCATCACCCACAGTGGCCTGGACTACTCCACATCAGTCATTAATCAGAGCGATAGTGCCTACAGGTCAACATTATGGAGGCATTTTTTTCAGTTAAGCTTCCCTTCTCCCAGATACATCTGGTTTGTATCAGGTTGACCAGAACCCATCAGCACAATGACAATAGGAACATTGTATGGATCCTAAGTAAAGAGTTAAAGCATTAGTACCAGCAGCAGCAACTAGAACACTTGAGAGGAAGAGATCGAGGACTTAAGCCACTTAAAAAACAAAACAGCTTCCATGGAAGGGGGCGGGGTTCAGAACTACAGGCAGTACAGATGAAGGTAGGTAGGAAAATGATGTGTAGCCCAACAGAGACACCCCAGGATTCTAGAATGCTTTTAGGAGGACTGTAAAACTGCATCCCACTGACCAAACTGAGGAGTTCTGAGATGGAGATCCAATTTACTACATTATGAAAACTAAAAACCTATCAGTGAAATTTTTCAGTCTCACAGATATAAATCTAGGAACAGTATAGGTTCTATACTAAAACAAATCACATTTATTAATTGAAACTCTTTAAAATGGATTTTAGCATAAATTGAAAAATTAAGGTACATATTTTTAATATTTTTCCATTATATGTGTAATAGGAATAATTAAAATCTAAAAATTCCTCCAATTTATTTCTCTTTTAGACACTGTATGACAGCGTGTACCTGACTTTGTACAATATCTGTTTTACTTCCCTGCCTGTTCTCATATATAGTCTTTTGGAACAACATATAGACCCTCATGTGTTACAGAGCAAGCCTACCCTCTATCGGTATGTATTTTCCAATGTTGGATGTGTATAGGGAGTATAAATACTGAAGCATAATTGTTGCATGGCTTACAGTGTTTCAATATTAAAGGGAAATTTTCTATAAGTTTCTGGTGTTGTTAAGAGTAAACACTTCAACTCTTGGACTGTTGTCCACAGTATTCTAGTTCATGTACACAAGAGAAGTTACTCGCTTGTTAATAGCATTGAGAACTCGTAAAAATTGTTTATGTTCTACTATCAGATAATTTATTAGTGTTAAAATGCAAGTGAAGGAGAATAATTGCAGCTTTTTTCAGAACTTCCCCCAAAACTAAGTGGTCCTAGAGATGTCGAGTCTGTCAGGCCCAGCCACTGATCCTCATAAACTGTTGTAGAGGCTATAGAGCTGCCAGTCAGAGACATAGCCAGTTATGGTGTGGAGTAGCTTGCTCTAGTTTACCAGGAAACCCATGACAGTCTGTTATTCCCAGAACGGTTAACTTCTCAATGAAAATAATGAGGCACCTTGGTGCTGACTTCAGCTTCTGTCTCACTAAGAGATCATCATGGCAGAGACTGAATGGGAGCAGACTATGATACAGATAAACAGGTTTTCACAGTCACACTGAAGTACTGTGCCTGGGTTGTGTTTTATTATCAAATGAAAAGGTATTAGAATCCATTATATGAACTCTCAGCTGTTATAAATTATTAGAAATGATTGTTTGCAAATTTAGGTTTATTCTTTATGCTGATATTTTTAGTCATCTTAAAATCCTATTATTTAAATTATCAGTTTAAATTAATTGCCTAGAAGATTTTAAAAAATTAATCCTAATGTGTTCCTTTTTCTTTAAAAAATAATTGTAGGGATATTAGTAAAAACCGTCTCTTGAGCATTAAAGCATTTCTTTACTGGACCATCCTGGGTTTCAGCCACGCCTTCATTTTCTTTTTTGGATCCTATTTTCTTGTGGGGAAAGATACATCTCTGCTTGGAAATGGCCAGGTAAAAAAAAAAAGCAGTGAGAATGCTTTAAAAATATTAAAATGTTGATAAATATGTATGTTTAAATCACTTCTCCGTAGCCTGACCCCCAAATGCCTTCTGCCTCACCTGTAGTTGAATGGGATGTCAGTGTGCAGAGAGCTGGTCTTTATGAGCTTACTCCTCACCCTCCGAAGAAGTCACCAAATGTGACTTACAAAGCAAAATGCTATCTGCCCTCTTTCTAGGGAAATACAGCGTAGGATGTCTTAAGTAAAATCAGACCCTCAGAATTAGGACATGGAGTTCTTACTAGAGGTCAAAGTTGCCTGCCTATATCAGAGTACTTGCCACCATATTCCTGAAGACACTGCCACTTGAGTATTTCAGTTGATACCCATTGATTTTAGAATTTCTAAGTCTGCATATTTAAAAGATTGAGAAATAAGCATTGATTCAATATAATTTCGACATTTTGTATCTTCTTGGTGGATGACAAGGTACCCTCAAATAAAGGAATTCTAATTGCTGCTCCATTGTTAATCATATATAGTTACCATTCACTTTTTATGTCCTAGAAACTTTATCCTTTTTGGATACTTTAAATTTTACTAACATCTGTGAGATTTACCCTCATTTTACAAATGATATAAGGAGTCAGGGAGCTTAAGTAATTCGTCAAGTAATCACTGTAGACATGTATACATTAAAAAACAAGTCAGCCTTTTACATAAAAGTCTAAATAAGTGTCAAGATTATGACTGCTTTGTAAACTAAATTCATATAAGCGCATACTTAGCAGTCTTAATATGGAAATAAGATAATGATATTCTTTTTGGATTCTGCATTTGATGGACTTTGTAAGTTTGGTCTATAAAGATAAAAAAATACTTCTGACTGAATTACTTACAGATAAATTCCATTTTTCATATGGAATCCTTTGAAGAATAGTTCCACTGGCCTTTTTTTTTTTTTTTTTGCTTACTAAGATTTTTTTTATCCAGACACATGATAGCAAACTTCCTATTTTAACTTCTGGTTGGAAATGTTTCAGAAAATAACTGTGGGTCAAGCAAGGTTTTATTACAATTTTTGCAGGGGCACAGGAATAAAGCAATCATAACAATATCATCCTAAGTAAAAACAATCTTGATACACACAGCTCTGAATTCCGAACCATCTTTGGATTTCTGGTATTACCCAAAGGGTCATTATCCAAGAGAGATACCATAATAAAGCCTCATTATTGTTGTCTTCATTCTTGTAACTATTAATATTGTCAGAGTTCATATATATATATATAATAATTCAGATAATTTTTATAAAGAGTAAAATTACTTTTATCTTACAGTGGAATTAACATCATGCTAATATATATATAACATATTAGTCTGTTCCTTGTGTTTAGATGTTTGGAAACTGGACGTTTGGTACTTTGGTCTTCACAGTCATGGTTATTACGGTCACAGTAAAGGTATGCCACCACATTAGAAACCTGTGCATACTTTGTATATCTCCTTTACTTCACCTTTTAGCTATCCATATATAGTTTCCCTTTTGGTTTTTTTTTTTTTTTTTTTTGTTTTTGTTTTTGTTTTTGTTTTTTCGAGACAGGGTTTCTCTGTAGCTTTGGAGCCTGTCCTGGAACTAGCTCTTGTAGACCAGGCTGGTCTCGAACTCACAGAGATCCGCCTGCCTCTGCCTCCCGAGTGCTGGGATTAAAGGCGTGCGCCACCACCGCCCAGCTGGTTTTTTTTTTTTTTTTTTTTTTTACAGTACATGGTTTCACTAAATTTTAATCATTCATTTAAATGTTGCTATAAATTCTCCTCTCTGTTTAAAAGCTTCATATAGTTTCGGTTGCAAATTTTGCTTCACTGTATATCATCTAAAATAGCACAGTGTATTTTGTGCCTTGGAGTTAAGTTAGTATCATTACATGATATTTAATAATGCTTTCCCTCAGAAGGAAAATACTACACTGTTTCCTATGAAGACTCTTATTAATATTGTGTCTTCTAAGGAACTGTGCTATGGGAATAGGAACTTCTAGACATCTGTAATTGATATGTGTAATTCTTAAGTTTTATCTGGAAGTTAAACTAAATTATTTTATATTGTTAAAACTTTTTTTTCTTTTAGATGGCTTTGGAAACTCATTTCTGGACTTGGATCAACCATCTTGTTACTTGGGGATCTATTATATTTTATTTTATATTTTCTTTGTTTTATGGTGGGATTCTCTGGTGAGTGATTACACTATGTCTTAATTATGTTGATTTAACTATAGTGAACATTTATTATGGTAGGTTCCTTGATGACCAAATTCTGATTCTAATTGTTCTTAGAAACTATGCTGGTAAGTTCATTCCTTTGAATTGATCTTCATAATAAATCCTATTGTCCTCATTTTTCTACATGAAAACTGAGCGTCTTGGCCACAAAGGTGAAAACAGAAGAAAGCTAGGCCATAAGCCATTTGTCTGACTTCATTAGTATGTTCTTTATACTAATCATTTTTAAATTATTTTCTCATGTGTATAATAAGTCATAAAAACCCATTAGTTTTTTATTGATAACATCTCTCTCAAAGGTTAATAGTATGCTTCATCTTCATTAAATGTAGATCATTAGTAGGCTTTTTGAAAGATTAACAATTATGCTTCCCTAAGATTTTTTTGGTAAGTGATGGTCAACTGGTACCTTTCTTTTGGAAAGCATATACATTACATGTGTCTATTGTACCTTAGGTCCACTTACCAGGCAAAACTTTTTAAAGGTAAGCTCAAACAACTTGAATTGACTGATCATTACCTTCCATAAAAGGGTCACAAAAGAGCACACGTATGCATATTGTTTGTCTGTAAACCTTGCCCTATTTGTTTCTATATTCCCTATAGTCTCTAGAAATTGATATATACAAAAACCCAAAAAGAATACCTTCATAATACCATGATGTAGCATCTCTGTGTGTGTTTAAAGAAAAACCTAGCATTCAGTCTGAGATTTGGATAATCGGGGGTGGTGGTGGTAGTGGTTGTCGTCGTTGTCATCGTCATCATTGTTGTCATGACAGCCATGTGGACATCAGAGGACAACTCTGCAGCACCAGTTCTCGCGCTTTACCTCTCCTGGGCTCCGGGAGAGCTCAGGTTGTCAGTATTGCACAGCGGGCGCTTTGCCTGCCCCAGTGCCTCTGTAGTCAGTAGAGAGTATTTTCTCACGCACTATTTCTGTAGTCTGCATTAGTCTAGTCTTCATTATTCTTTCTATAACTTGCCAGGAAACTAGGGTGATCTAGTTAATAGCTTGCCATTCCCCTATTAATAAAAATTATAATTGTTAAAAATAATTAAACTGGATTTTACATTTTAATCCAGTCTATATTTCATTAGTTTATTTGAGTTTTTCCAGTTTCAATTTAGAAAAATTTCCTGGCACTCTTAAAATTGTTACTTTCAGTTATTTAAGTTTTGCTGATGTCTTGATTTAACTTGTTAAATTTTTATTTCACTTGTTTGTTTCTAACACAACATCTCACTGTGTGTAGGCCTCAAACCCAGGGTTCTGCCTACTCTTGCATGTGTTTAGACTACTGGCATGTGATACTATGCATAGCCAGTGTTTGCTTTTAATGAGTCTACCATCTTTCTTTGCAGGCCATTTTTGGGCTCCCAGAATATGTACTTTGTATTTATTCAGCTCCTGTCAAGTGGACCGGTGTGGTTTGCCATACTCCTCATGGTTGTTTCTTGTCTGTTCCTTGATGTTGTGAGGAAAGTGTTTGACCGACACCTTCGTCCAACAAGTACAGAAAAGGCACAGGTGCGCACTTCATACTCAGTTCTCCTGTGGGAACAGTTAGTGATGTCACTACAATTACAGATTGTTTGTTCCTATAGCAAAGCATCTCCAGTAGTTTTAAGTCTGTTACTTTAATTTTTTCTTATTTTTTTCTATTAATTTTTATGGCTGCTAGTAATTATAATTTAAATATCAAACTATCAAGTTATGTCCAGATGATAATAGTACTAAATCCACTTCAAATGCCACAGTATTACATCGGCTAGCTATGGTTAAGGTGTATAGCATGTCCTTAAACTCCAGAAGACATTAAGTATGGTAATGCTTAGGGATATGATATTTGGGGACCAGTATCATTTTAGCTACTAGCTATGCCACATGGTAGCACTAAGGCTTCTAGCCTCAGTTCCTCATTAGTGAAATTATGATAGAAATATCTTTCATTTCCTTTGCAGTGAGGATTAAATGAAAGTATATTTAAGCACAGTCAGTAAGTGCTAAAGAAATGGTTCCATTGGTCACTTCAGCATTTATTTATCGTTTTCTTAGTTTGGCAATATAATTCTAGTGAATGTGTATTTGGTGCAGTATAAAGTGGTGAGGATAAGCATAGTACTCTGTCATACTGATTTCTGAATGGTGCTGAGAAAAGTTACATGATTTTTGTGTCTACCTGTGTGTATATGTGCATGAGCAGGGACAGAATTCCATTCTACAATATGTTATTTAAATCTATATCAGAAGGGTTTATCTTATTTTTAATCTTCAGACATAAATATAGTCAAAGTATTACTTTAACATTTTTATTGTATTTGTTTAGGCTTTTCAAATAAAAGATTTTGTTTTTAATTTTCAATTGTATGTATATTATGGGGGTATGTGCACATGATTTCAGAAGAGGGAGTTGGATCTCCTGGAGATGGAGTTACAGGTGGTTGTGAACCACCCAGAGTGAGTGCTGGGAACTGAACTCAGCTTCTCAGCATGAGAAGTATGTGTGCTTAACCTTTGCTCCAGCCCCACTTTTCTAGATTTTTATGGAGTGTAGTTTGTCTCACCCTGTAATCTATAGTTTATTTCCCCAAAAGGTTGAGTGGCAACATAGCAACGTTTATTTGCATTTGTCCTAAATTGTTCTATGGTTTGAAAGTTTCAAGTGTATTTTCATAGGGATTGCTTACTGATCCAAAAGGTATGATATTACTTATGTTAAAAATATTCCATATATTTATTTTAACATAAGTTAAAATTTATTAAAAAGGGAATTTACACTAAATTATTTTATCATATGTGAAGTCAGAATAATTTTCCCTTTTTTCTATATAAATTAGTATCCAATTACAAATGAGATTTTCTGGTTGTTCTCATTTGGGCAAAGGAAGGAAAGTTTTACTTCTATTCATGGGTCTTCTAGCCTGTTGCTGTCATTTTGTGTTTTTTCTTCTCTTTTCTTTTTATGCTGTGACAGTATGTCGTTTATATCACAAATGTGATATTACTCCTTTCCTGTAAGCAGTATTCACTTCAGCTTCTACTGTCCCTTCCGATTTCAAATGATGCAGAAATAGCTACTAAGTTGTCAGATGCCTCATTGCTTATCAAATATAACAAGAAAAGTCACATCAAAAGGAGGGCTGCCAGCATTTATTCTAAGTGCTTTTTTCTTCAGAATAAGAATTTTTTTAAGGCATGCATTCTACAATACCAGTTGTGTGCGTACCATGCGTATTTTCTGCTCTTGTGGGAACAGGTGTTTGGTATTTACAAAGCTTGTCCTGTGTCTGTCTCCCAAATGATGAATACAGCTCACTGACTTGTGTGTGTCCCACCCTTTTCTGTCCACTTATAGATGTACTCCAACACAGTTGCTTTAAGTGACGAGTTCATCGCACTGCAGCCTTTGTCGAGGGCAAGGAGTCAGCTGAGCAGACTTGGGTAGAGTAGGAGTAGATGCTTGTAACCCTATGCATGCAGAGGTCACTTACATAACACTCAAAAGATGGGCAGAGGCATCAATAGAGTCAAGTGTTTCTGTTAGCACAGCTCTGTCTCTAATTTGACCTTAATTAATACATATATTAAAATTTAAAAATGACATCCATTCTTGAAAAAGAAAATTCAGATGGAAATTAAACATGAGGACAGAGAACTGTACCTTGTTACATATTTCACACCTATTTTTTCTAGCATAATTCTAATGCTTCTGCTTGTCATAGTCATGCGTGTATGCTCCTGCATGTTGTCATAGTCATGTGTGTGCTCCTGCATGTCGGGTACTTAAAAAGTCATCACAAAGTTTAAACCTAAGTTGTAATAACTTGTAAGAATTGCCTATGTTTTTGTCTTGCCTTAATTTGTGATATAAATACGTGTGTGTGTGTCTTTGTATACTACAGTGGCTACATAAGTATCTTACATCTTTGCTGTTCTTTACTGCATCTATAAGTTGAAATATATATTTTATATCTTATATTTAACTTTTACCTCCACAGCCATGCCAATTTGGAAGTTTACAAAAAAAAAAAAAAAAACTAGCCTCAAGATGTCTTTTGATAGAAGGAAATGAAAGCTGAAATCCTCGAACTTTTGGTATTATAAAATGTCAAAAAAAAATACATTTGTTCAAACTCACAGAGATGTACTTGTCTCAGCTTTGTGAATGCTGGGATTAAAAGCATATGCCACCAGTCTGACAATTATGTGTATTTTAAATTATTTTTTATTCTCAAAATTTCTAATTTGTGTGTATTCACTTGATCAAATGAATAGCTTTGATATAACACCATTTAACTGTCAGGTGATATAATATGCGTTTATAATTTAAAAGGTATTTTAAAGTTTTACTAACCTTTTTGTGTTTTTATTCCTAGTTTTAAATTTTTCAGATATTTTTCTTTGATAGCTACAATAATTATGTATAGCAAATGATTGGTAAATCATTTTTCATATTTAAAAGATCTGTAATGAAGGTTTGATTTTTACTTTTGGTTGAGGCAAATATGTATCCCTCACTTTTTTGAATAGCTGATTTCTATAATCAGTGGCTATCTATCTTATATTTGAAGAGTTTATTATATAAAAGAACATAGGCCAGCTCTTGTTAAAGGATGATAACTTACACTGTGATTAATCATATTGTTATGAATTTGTAGTTTTACATATTTTGTCTTAAAGCCACCCCTTTTTAAAAAAGCAATAGTAGACATAAAAGAATGAGGAAAGCAAAGTGCAGTGAGACCCCGGATATTAGAATATTGTAATAAACTAGTAACATTAACGTTCCTCGGAAAGACTGCCATGGAAACAGACCTTTGGGTCAGATGTCACTGAAGAAGAAGCTGCTCTCCTCACGGCTGGCCTGAGCCAGTGCCACACTCTGCTCCTTCTAGTGTGTTGCAATATGCACATCTCTGCATGTTCCCCTTCCTAGGAGTCTAGGATTGTTACATAGCACATGGATGTTTTTATACTGTTCACTTAATATCAGCAGCAAAGAAACACAATAAGAAGATACTGTTCTCAGCCAAATCCAGACAGAAACAAGTTGACCTTTGCTGGGCTATCAAGAGGACTCAGGCCGGGCAGTGGTGGCACACGCCTTTAATCCCAGCACTTGGGAGGCAGAGGCAGGCGGATCTCTGTGAGTTCGAGGCCAGCCTGGTCTACAAGAGCTAGTTCCAGGACAGGCTTCAAAGCTACAGAGAAACCCTGTCTCGAAGAAAAAAAAAAAAAAAGAGGCCTCAGTGATTAAAATCAGTGGCTGTTCTTTCAGAGGGCGTGGGTTCAGTACCCAGCACTCACCTGGTGTTTCAACTATTTGTAACTCTAGTTCCAGGGGATCCAACACCCTCTTCTGGCTCCACAGGCACCAGGCTCATACATACATGCAAGCAAAACACTCATACCCATAAAAAATAAATAATCTATGTTTGTAAGTTGACATTCTCTAAAGAAATATTTCAACTTAATTTTATTTACAAGTAAGTTATGATCTCTTTCTACAGCTGCTGTTTATGGTCATGTGACCCTCTGCTCTGCAGTCCAGTTAAAAGTAGAGCAGTGCCCTAACAAGAGTGCAGATGAGAAAGCAAATGCTAAGTCTTGGTGACACTGAGTTTACAGGAGAAATAGAATTTAACCAAAGGAAACTTGGCTTTTGCTAGGCTGTGTGCTTTTCAGAGCTTCGCACTGTCTTCATGTGGTACGCTTTGCTGTATTCTCCAAGGAGCTCCTTGGCTCTCTCTGACCTGTGGCAGTAACTGTGCTGTTCTGTGAACTTGTGTCTGTGCCCACAGATTGTAGAACAACCTACTGCTTTGATTTTAACTGTGCTGTGAGAGCATTATTCTGAATGTAAGACTTACTGCTTTTCTGTCCTTCTAGATGGAAGAAGAGAAGGGTTCAGTCGGCTCAGCATATGAATTTGCTGAAAGCCAGCACAGAGGGGAGGACAGTAGGCACCTGCTAGCTGAGGCTTGCAGCCAGCAGGACAGTTGTTGCGTGCACTAGGTAGTACTTTGTTGGGCCTTCTTGGGAACTCCTATACTGCATTCTCATGTTTGGGGCACGCCATGGAGAATGGGCATCACATTTCCATTCCACTGTACTGATTCTTCCCTGGTGCTCATTTATTGTTTTGGCTTAGTTCTTTCCCTTGTTTGTATCCCTTCATTTTTCATGTTTATCCCTGAATTTCTTACTCATGTGTCTTTGGATCTACAGTGATGAATCACACGTCACTCAGATTCTGTCATAGTGCGGTGTTTTCATAGCCCGTTATCTCACAGCTCAGTTAGTCCTCCCCTTCTTTTCAAAGTATATGATCCTCCTCATTTTGAAATCATTACCTCCTTTAAAGTTGTAATTGTGTAATTTTTATACATTTTAATAGAGACACTGAATTACTTAAGTCCTCTCTTTGGAGTTGAATAATCAAATGAGCAAGTGTGCTTAGACTGAGTGACTGGCTTTCCATTAACTGGCATTTAACAGAGGTGTCTTTCCATATATTTTCATAGTTGTATCTCTATAAAAACATTAATTGTTGGGGCTGCAGATGGCTCAGTGGTTAAGAACACTGGCTGTTCTTGCAGAGGACCTGGGTTGGGTCCCCAGCACCCACATGGTGACTCACAACCATCCCTAGACATGTTCATGGTACACACACACATACATAGATGAGGCAAAACACTCATATGAAATAAGTACATCTTAAACGTATTAATTTTGTGGGAATAGTTTGCTCCTTTTTGAAGAATAAATCAAAGCTACTTCTAGGTATAATTAGGATATGAACATTTTGGTTTGTAGTACTTATAAATACTACACTAGTCATTCTCTTTTTCCTTAATTGTCATTTTATTGTAATTTCTGTTTAAGAAAAATCTAAATCTAAAATAAGCAAATCAAGAAACCTGAACACAAAGCCACTTAGAATATAAATCTGATCAAGGAACATACACAGTAATTTGAAAAATATGAATTATTCCATGAGACTCAAAGTGAGATTCCTTTAGCAAATTGCCCTCGGTGAGGGCAGTTAATTGGTTCTCAGTCAGTAATAGTACCAGTAGCAGTAGTAATTCAGAAGAAATTTAAATGAATTCTAAATTTTCACTTTGTTATGTTTCAAGAGATTATAGTTAGGTGACTGGAGATGTAGCTCCGTTGGTGGAATGCTTGCCTAGCCTGCCAAAGCCTTGGGCGCAGTTTCACCACTGCGTAAACTGGGCATGGTGGCATGTACTTCAGTCAAGAGTTCACGGTCAGCCTGGGATCCATGAGACCCAGGAATTTATAAGTCAAGTTTCTCCTTTTCACCTAATATATGAACTTACTCTTTCCATTATATTGGGGGATTTTAGTGTTTAACAAATACTGATGTTCTTCATTAACGAAACTAAATTCCCAGCATATATTGTTAAAGAACCAGTTGAATAAATATATTATTTATATAAAAGGGCTCTCCAGTCTCCTCTGAAGCTAGTAATAATTCAATTATTAAATTGTTTATATAATAATACAATTTTTATATTTTTATTTTTGCATATGTGGAGTATGTGTGCATGTGTCTGGGGTGTTTAGGCATGTTCGTGTGTGGAGGGCCCAGGTCAATCCTGGTGGTTATCCTCAGTCTGTCTCTACTTTATCCAGCAGGGTGGGTCTGTCTGTCCCTGTGTGTGTGTGTGTGTGTGTGTGTGTGTGTGTGTGTGTGTGTGTGTGTGTCTCTCTCTCTCTCTCTCTCTCTCTCTCTCTCTCTCAACTTTATCTGGCACTACCTGTTTCAACTGATTTAGCCAGCCAGCTGACTCTAGGAAAAGGCACCCTTGTCCACTTTGCCAGTGCTGCCCCAGGGCATTTCTATGGGCACTGGGGCTCTAGTGCAGTCTTCATGCTTGCACAGCGAACTCTGCCTGCTGTGCTCTCTCCTCAGCTCCCAGTCAATGTAGTTTTTAATTATATGTTTATTTTTGTGTTGAAATGAGGCAACATGTATAGAAATACCTCTCTAGAAAGCTCCCAAGCCAAGGTGGAGATATTTCATTTATGTTGTAAATGTCTTTCAAAGTTTTATCATTTTAAAGTTGTTTGTTTCACTTAGAGGAGAGAACTGAAGGGTGACTAAGAAAACTGTAAGCTGGAAACAGGTTCTGGATCCAGGAGTTTTGGAATAAGATGGTCAGCCATCCTGAACCATCCCTAACTGCTGTATGAAAAGAGAACGCTCTTGCTCTTTTTAGGAAATTTGTGATTTTTAACAAAATTTGAAATTCAGCAATAGTTTTTTATCTGATTTCACATCAAAAAGAAAACATTTCTCTAAAAACAAACCTTAAGTCTAGACAAGGTACATATATGTGTCGTTTGTTTATACATACATATATATGATATATATAGTTCCAGTGATGTGGAAGCAAGGAGAGTAAGTCAGAATTTATATCGGAAGTCAAAATCTATAAAAATGGATATTTTCACTAGGCAGCCATAGCCATGTTGAGCATCCATGGGGTGAAGTCAAGGGATGTTGCCTAGGAACCTGGAATCAGGTGTAACAGAAGAGTGTGACCTACTAATTAATGATCAGATGTCTGCTATACTCAGAGCTAATTCTTGGTACAACCAGATGAGATCTCACACCATTAATTTTTGTGATTCCATAAATCCTAATATATATGTATGTCTCCCCTCTTAATACATTGAATGAACTGAAACGGCATTCCCACCCCAATTACACTGGCTGCTGTAACTCTAGGTTCTCTGCTGAGCTCTTACTTCCTGAATACAGAGATAGGTGATGTCCCTCTAGCAAAGTGATAAAGCATGGTGGCCTGCTGGGGAGGGGTTTCTGTAGAGAGTTGTGCAGTATCCAGCGTTTACAGTGCACCTGAATTTTTCTCATTACTTTGTTTTGTTTCTTTAGGGGGTGCTTTTATTTCTTTCACTAGATAACCTGAAAAGGGCATTATAAATACTAGTTTTGAAACACTTGGGTGTCTAGGATTTAACATTTGGTCATAGGTTTATGTGATATAAGTCAGATTCCTAAAGCCAGATACAGATTCAAATGTTATATTGCACATAGATGGACACCAGCATGCAAGTAGCCTGTGGATGTGGCTTTCAGGGAATCTTTGTCAGTTGGCTGAGTAGCAGCTATGAGCAAAATGTAGGACATTAAACTTGAAGTTCCAGACAAGACCCTTCCTCTCCAGTTCTTGGGATAGCTCGGTACTTCCTAAACAAAGTGCCAAAAGATTAGGTTTTAGGTTGTTTTTTTACTTTAATGTCCTGTCCTTCAAGTACCAATACTGTTAAGCCTGTGATAAAAATGATGTTATGCTTGTGATTAAAAATGCTCCAAAGTTTTTCTTAACTCTGACTCTCCCAGGTTAGAAATACTTAGTTCATACCCCGCGACAGTCTTTGCGGGTTAACATTGAGTCGCCAGTCTCACTGTGCCTCACACTGCTGTGCTGATCTTTCGCCTTTCCCTTACCCTCACCTCACTAGATGAGTGCAGGGTTGCTTCATCTCAGAACTGCCACGGTGCCTTCTCAGTTGACTTTCAGGATTCAAGGGATACTGCAAAGCAGTAAACAGAATCCAGAGAGATTCCTTCCCATTGGAGTGAGATAGTAGCATTTAACCAGGCCCACAGGATGAACAGCACCCTCTTAGGCTGGTGAGGAGCTTATGGGAGGGAACATCCTCCCATCAAGAAAGAAGCTTGAGTCCAGTGCTTTGCCTCAGCATGAGCGTGTGGGAACACAGGAGTCAGCAAAGCCTAAACTGATGAGAACCTGTTACCTAAGCCGGCTTTACCCGGATTCCTCCATTGTACATTTATATTACTTCTATGGTAGTGAATGGTTCCTGGTTCTTGGAACATTGGGGGGGTGGTAATGGAGCAGTTCCTTAAGTAGTTGGTCAACACAAAATGGATTCCATGGGGTGTGTGTGTGTGTGTGTGTGTATGTGTGTGTACATGTGTATGTGTATGCTTGTATTGTTTTGGTATTTTTTGCCCTATTGGGTTTTTGTTTGTATTTTTTTGAGAAAGAGGGAAGGAGAGAGAGAACATGAAGTTGGGTGGGTAGGAAGGTGGGGAGGATCTATGAGGAGTTGGGGGAGGAGAAAGAACATGATCAGAATGGTGGGTTGGCCGGGCGGTGGTGGCGCACGCCTTTAATCCCAGCCCTCAGGAGGCAGAGGCAGGCGGATCTCTGAGTTCGAGGCCAGCCTGGTCTACAAGAGCTAGTTCCAGGACAGGCTCTAGAAACTACAGGGAAACCCTGTCTCGAAAAACAAAAAACAAAACAAAAAAAAAAAAAAAAACAGAATGGTGGGTTTAGGCTGCATCAGCTGAGGCTTAAGCACATTCGTGACACTCTAAAGTCTGTTTGAAGCTTCATTGTGTTAGTGTTTCTCAAGCTACCTATTTGGTCAAAGGAACACCTCTCCTTTTTAAAATGAAATGTTTATGTAAATATCTCACAGAACACAATTAAAGTAGTAGTGCATTAAACTAAGTCCTAAACCACAATGTGTTAATTAAAGAATATATGAGGTTTGCTTTCTCAGTGCTTAGCAGAGCCCAGAGTTTGGGTGTGACCAGGCACTTGGAAAACAAGAAACCCTGTTCTACTCCCACCACTTGGACTGAGCAGGGACTCCATACATGGATATTATAGGACTCCACCATTTGCTTGCTTTCAGAATATCAGGTTATTTACATTTCATATGTGTGTCTCTGTCCATTGTTAGTTTCCACAGTGTCATCTTTTACCATGCCTCACATGGCGCATGATTCCCAACCCTGTAAATGAGAACTTTACCAAATTTATTTTATCCTTCTTCCTCATACAGGACATTGTATTCATAAAGGAAAATAAATTCAAATAAGTTCCTTTAATTTGTACTCAAAAGATATAGGTAGATGGGTTTTGTGATTTCAGGGCTAGCCTGGTCTATTCACTGAGTTCTGAGCTGCCTAATGAGATCCTGACAGACGGAACAAACAGAAGAAAAAAAAGAATACAACAGGGTTGGGATTCATTCAGCCATATAGTCAGACCATTTACCCTCATTTAATAATTAATTAATGTTAGTAGTATGGGGTTGAATTATCTTGCTGAGCCTATTTATTCCTGAATCAATATAAACCTTAGAAATTTGATAAATTCAACTTTAAATCTTATTAGTCCTAGTAACTTACTTGACAAATTTCAATCCATGTGCCACCTACTCTGTACTAAAAAGATAACTTGATAATAGGCATGGATGGCACCTTAGAGTTGTTCAGGACAGCTTAAAAACTTAAAGGGCAGATGAGACTCGCTGTGTGCTGGGTATTTGTTCCTGGCATATAAGAAACACTACTGAAGTTCTTACTGTACTGTTGGTCTTATTCTGAACAGACGATGAACATCCTGCCAGATAATGTCCAGTCTTCATGATAGTTTATACTACTGTTCTCAGTTGCTGGACATTTGTTCTTTAATCATAATTGCAGGGACATTTCACCTAAGCAAACTGCAGGATGAATTAGAGTTGTAGTTGATATAAGCCAAATTGACCATAGCAAATTAAGTGACAAAATAATAAATTTGAACAGACTTAAATACCTATCTACTCATCTTTATACCATTATATAACTGGGTTTCTGATTAGGACACAAGGCTTTTAAATGTTTAAATTTATGAGTGTGCACCAAAGAACTCTTTACTTTCCATATTGTAGTAAGCCATGTATGTTTGTATCAGTCACTTTGTTTGAAATGCTTGTTCTGATTTCATAATGGTTTTGTGAAGTCCAGATCTATGAATAACTCACTATGTTCCTCTGCAGCTTGCTGAAGCACATTCAAGTGTCAAGTGCTTGGACTCCATGTGCTGTTTCCCAGGAGAGACCCCATGCACGTCTGTTGGAAGAATGCTGGAGCGAGTCATAGGAAGGTGTAGTCCCAACCATATCAGCAGGTGCGACATTTCACTGCATGGCCTTTGCTGCAGATGAGTGTCCTGTAAAAGGACAGAAAGACCTGCAGCTGCAGAGAGCAGTGAGTCCGCTGGCTTTACCCAGCGAAACAGGGTAAAGTTATTTCCGGGCCTGGAACACCTCTGACAACTCGACCAGAACCTGTATGGAAGACATGTTCCATAAGTGTTATGAAAGTATTATTCTCTTTCAAAGAACAAAATATTTGGCAACTCTCGTATAGCAATAAGAATCTCAGGGCTGGAGAGATGGGTTTGTGGTTGAGTACTGGTTGCTCTTCCAGAGGATCAAGGTTTAATACTAACCATCATAGTAGTATACACTGGTAATCTCAGCACTAGGGAGGCTGGGGCAGAAGGATTGCAAGTTCAAGGCCTTCTTAGATGACTTGGATGTCAAAATTCAAAAGTAATAGAGGGGTAGGGTATAGTTCATTTCAGAGCACCTGCCTGACATGGTGGTGGTCCTGCAAGGGAAGGGTGAGGGGAAGGAAGAAGTTATTAGTTCTTAGATGTTTTAGGTGTTTAGTATTTTGTTAAAGTGAGTGCACATGTGCTTTGAAAGGATGAAAAACAAAAGATACATTGCCTGATAATTTTTTCTCTGTAAGCAGTGTTTGAAAAGAGGAAAAACAAATGTGAGAGTCTTGCAGATTTGAATTGGACATTCTACTGCATTGGAGTGTAGGCACTGAGAATTAAAGGGATACTGTTTCCCATATACTCAGTGAGACATATTCATAGTATCACTTTTATTTACTTTTTAGTTGTTGGCTGCCTAATACCTGCCTGCTTGAGTTCTCAGTGATGGAGAGAGTTGTAAACAAGACTTTCCTTAAGTCAAGGAGGGTCCCAGGCTTCTCTAAATATTATGAAGATGAGCCTACTGTTAGTCTCCACTATGCTTACTTTCTATCAGTCGCTGACTTAGGCTTAAGTTACATGCAGAGAGAGTCATTGGGAAACAAGATGCTGGATACAAACGAGTCAGGACTTCTAGCTTTAACCCTGTCTAGGGGCGGTGGAGACCCTGGCAGGAGGTGCATGCTGTGTGTTTAAAGTTACACGCTTTCAGTTTTTATAAAATTACTTGGACTAAGGGCATGTGTTTTAAGCATGGCAGACTGCTTGTGGAGTTTTTAATTCATCTTAGGCTAATTCCAGCTAATTCAAAGTGACATCTGCAAGTGAATATTATATATTGGATTGCTTGGCTTGGGGCCTTGCCAGTCAGCCAGTAGTTAATTCTTCAGACTAGTAAAGATTCTGCACGTGTCTTCTGATGCTAACCATTTATGACATTCAGGCTGATTAAGCTGAAATCCTTAGAGTAGAATTTATACCCAAAAGTGACCAATAATATGAATGCTTCATTATTAGGCTTTTAGTAGGTAAGAATTTTTTTTTCTGTAATGTCAAAATACAAGCTGACTTGATTTTCAGTAAAACTGAATGTATAGGGTTTTGTTGCTGCTTGTTTTTTTGTTGTTGTTGTTGTTGTTTTACATTTTGCTATTTGTGTGTGTGGTGTATATGTACATTCTTATTTGTGTGTGTGTGTGTGTGAGAGAGAGAGAGAGTATGTGAGAGACAGAGACACGGAGGAGACAGAGTGTGTGTGAGAGAAAGACAGAGAGAGACAGACAGGAGACGGTGTGTGTGTGTGTGTGAGAGAGAGAGAGAGAGAGAGAGAGAGAGAGAGAGAGAGAGAGAGAGAGAGAGAGAGAGAAAGGGGTAACTCCTGGGTATGTGTATTTTTAGGATTAGTGTGGTTTGAGACTCTTCTATTTAAATCTGCTTCTGTAAATTATGCTAAAGATTTGCCTTGAGAAACTTATTTTTTATTATATTATGATTTGACGCTTTCCGTGGGGAAAGTTAATGTGAAACTGGAGGTAGATGTCAGTGCCTCCCCCCAGCTGTCCTCCCAGTGTTATTGAGGCAGGTCACGACTGAACCCAGTACCCACAGTTTGCCAGGGCTGCTCACCAGTGAGCCTGTGGAACCTGCTTGTCTCTGCCCAGTGCTGGCATTACAGGCTCCCACAGCCATGCTCAGCTTTTTTTTTTTGTTTTGTTTTGTTTTTTTGTTTTGTTTTGTTTTGTTTTGTTTTTCAAGACAGGGTTTCCCTGTAGTTTCTAGAACCTGTCCTGGAACTAGCTCTTGTAGACCAGGCTGGCCTCGAACTCAGAGATCCGCCTGCCTCTGCCTCCCGAGTGCTGGGATTAAAGGCATGCGCCACCACCGCCCGGCTCATGCTCAGCTTTTTATGTAGTTGCTCTTGTGTTTGCATTGCAGACCCTTCATCAGTTCCCCAGCATTCATGTCTCCAGCACCCAGATGTGTATAATTCTTAATAGTATATTTGCTATGTATATTACTAAGACTTCAACAGCACCTTATGTTACTACATAAGAAACGTGCTGAAAGTGAATATGTATATTTGGGCTAATTTCTGTATGATAACTAACTAAATAGCATAATTTTTCTTAAGCATTTATATAATCTAGAGTAGGGTTCAGTGCTAATTTGAAGAACTCTTTAGCATTTAGAAATAAATTGGTGGGGCTAGAGAGATGGCTCAGAGGTTAAGAGCATTGCCTGCTCTTCCAAAGGTCCTGAGTTCAATTCCCAGCAACCACATGGTGGCTCACAACCATCTGTAATGGGGTCTGGTGCCCTCTTCTGGCCTGCAGGCATACACACAGACAGAATATTGTATACATAATAAATAAATAAATATTTTTAAAAAAAATAAATTTTGATTATTTTAAAATTTAAATTGTGTTTTAATTTAAATTGTATTTTGTTCCCACATTTTAGGTTCTGGTTTGTTGTTTGTTTGTTTGTTTGTTTGTTTTTTAACTAACTGTGGATTATGGTGAGCCAAACTTTTCTCTTATTGTTACTTTAAGGTTGTGGAGTGCATCGGATCCTTTCTATACCAATGACAGGAGCATCTTGACTCTCTCCCCAATGGACTCATCTACTTGTTAAAGGACAGGAGGACTCTGTGGGGACAAGTTCCCCTGTCCTCAGGTTTGGGGTCATCCAGTAGAAGACCACACTGCCTCTGCAGTTTCTGTCTGAAATCTCTGGAGCAGTTGAGAGCTTCTTGGAGTTCCGCAGGAAACAGGCCTTCTCCATTCTCTTTCATTTGAATGTGAGCATACTAAAACTGGGAAATAGAGAGATACTTCCAATCTCTTTGTGGTTTGTCCCTTCCGCTCATGGGACTCCTGGTGGCATTACAGCCGTTGCTGGAGCCGCTATACTTTAATATCAAGATAGAAGAAAGGGAACTCTTGGGTATGTGTATTTTTAGGATTAGTGTGGTTTGGGACTCTTCTATTTAAATCTGCTTCTGTAAATTATGCTAAAGATTTGCCTGAGAACTCTATTTTTTTTATTAGATTATATTTGAAGCTTTTCGTGGGAAAAGTTAATGTGAATATTAAGGAATTTGGTCCTTCAGTGACCTGTGTTGTTAATTCATTTGTGCTTCTTAAGTCACAGCAAATATGGATAACACATTTCTAACCATTGTCTTCTTCAGTGTGGGTTGAAAGCTTGGACCGACCCCAGACTTCTTTAATGAAACTGTAACACAGCCAGGGAAGCTAATCTAACAAGGGCACAGGGAGTTTGACATCTCATGTCCAAGTCAGAGTAAAGCCATTCACTACACTTCAAAGTGGTGTTTGCTAACATTTTTGTAGTCGAATTTGTAAAGTCTGTAGTGGGTAAATAGATACCATTATTTCACATTTAATTTACTGAATCTGTCTTATCCTTTGCATGCTTTAACTGGCTAATATATTTAACCCCCCTTCCCAATTACCTGCTCCCTCTCCAAAGACTCTGTTCATAATTTTATAACAATGTTGTAAAGTTCAGATGTATCAATAAAAAAACAAGTTGTTGAACAGTGTTTATATATTGCAAATACATTGAATTATACAAATTAAAATATAAGCCATAAAATCTTTCCATGACCCATTTAGGATTACTCTTGACTTTCTGTAAACCAGCCTTTAGAATAAAGGATTTTTGTTAAGAATCTTTTTATTTTTAGGTTATTGTATGTTATCTAATTTAAAGCAGACTGCCACAATAAAGTGAATTATGCTTACATTCTCATTGTAAGGTATGGTTGTTGAATGAAAATAAAACAAAGTCTAAGACGCTGAATTTTGTCAGCAAAAAATGAATTTTATCAGCAATAAGTCAGTATGCTATGGATGATTAATCGGACATATTATTCTTAAATTCTTGAATCTCAAATTTTAGTTTACAGATCTCTATCACTGAGAATCAGTGTTAATTGTTTTATGTAGAAGTAGTGTTTTAAGATTTGTGAATGATTACTAGAGAACTAGCAGTTAGCTCTGAGCATGTGATTCTGTGTGCACCTGACGTCATAGAAAACAGAGCAGTGAGTTTTTGTCAGCTCCTCTGAGAAGATGGTGATTGCTTGAGATTGTCCTGCGGCTCTCCACTCATTGCTCATTGCTCCTCACGTGGGTGGGACTTCGGGCCTGTGCTGAAAAGGCAAGAATCACAGAGTAATGCATGAGAACTATCTGTTTGCAGATTAACTGTTTGCTTATCTGTTTAACTAATGCAAGGCTATTATCCATGTTATCTGAATATTAACTTTCATAAGTAGCCCTTTTTAACTTAGACATTACAGAATTATATTTATAATGACCTATTCTGAAAATACTCTTATTTATATTCTAGAAATGATATATTACATATACATTCAGTGGAATAGATGATAGAAAGATAATAGATGTTTTATCCGTTAGAATAAAGAACATACATACAACAAAATGACATTGAATAGGTATGCCTTCCATGTCTTATGGTGTTGATTATTGACAGAGTACTACAAAGTCACCATGAAAAGACCAGCATTCAGCTGGCCAACATGTGGCCTAGCATTGAGTGGTAGTAATTTTTATTCTTATACCATTTTTATTTAGTTAAGAAGACTTCCTTTTTTATTCTTTTTTAATAATTTTTTAAAATGTTATATGCATTGACTGGTGTTTTGTCTTTGTGTGTCTGCGAGAGTGTTGAATTTCCTGGAACTGGAAATACAGATAGTCGTGAGCTGCCATGTGGGCTCTGGGAATTGAACCCAGGTCCTCTGAAAGAGCAGTCAGTGCTCTTAACCATTGTGCCATCTCTTCGGCCCTCTTTTTTTTTAAGTGGTGCTGAGGATCAAATTCATGGCTTTATGCATGCTTAGGAGATGCTCAAATGCCAGCATAAACCTAAATACACCTCCAGCCTATATTCCACATAACAGTGGATAGGTTGGGGGATAGCTTAGTGGTAGAATGTTTGGCTAACATGTTTGAAGTTCTTGATTTCATCCCCAACACCACAGTAAACAAATAAGACACCACTGGTATACTCATTCTGCTTTGTAGTTCAGAACAACTGCTTTCAGGGAGGAATATTTTCTACTCTCGAAAACATGGTTTTCTTGTATTCACTTAAGAATGTAATAATGCAGCTGAGGCTTTGTTTTGCTTTTGGTTTTGTAATATTCTGGTGCTATTGTTCATATGGTTAAAATTTACTACAAAATGCCAGAAGAGCTCCCCTTGCATATTTCTGTCCAAGTCTTTGGATAGGTCAATACTAATAACCAACTTCTTTCCTCTATCAAAGGACAGTAAATGTCAAATGTTACTGTTAGTTTCCCAGTGGTCTCAGATCTGTTTGCCTCGTCTGAAGGCTAGACCTGGAAATAATGGCAAGCATCAAGTTAGTTGGCACAGTTGCCAGTCAGCACCCCACCCGGCTTTAACATTATAGGCACCCAGAGTTAGCTGTGAGCCAATGAGAACTGCAGCTGTCAACGATTTCTGTGGGGTGAGGAGAGATGCACAGTTTATGGTTTTGTTGCCTCTACCTCTTCTTTGGGTCTGAAACTCTAGAATGCAGAAAAGCTCCCAGAGTTGTCCTAAACTCGAGCAATATTCTGAGATAAATCTATCCTGAGATTTGTAACTAGACAAATTGCCCTATGGAAAAACCTGTGATTAGCCCTGTTATTAGTTAATACTAATGGACTGAGGTTATTTCTCTTGCACAATATTCAGGAACTGAACTTTTCTGAGATGCTTGAGACTTTTGTTGGACAGAAGTTAAAGCTACTAAAACTTTACAACTAAAAGTAGAATATTCAAAGTAAGTTTGGAGCCTGGGGGGAAAAGGAATCTTCTATATTTGTGTATACCCTGTCCAGTTTAGAATATAAGCAGGTATAAATTAGCCAACCAAAGAGACATATGTTGTATTAATTTTGGCTTCCCTTTATAGGCATTTTATTTATATTTTAAAATGAATCATTTATATGAAATTGATGCATTACTAAAGTGCTAGTTGATGCAAACTAGCTTGAATGATATTCCACAAAAATAAACCATCCCTGATAATATGTTTGTGGTGGCAAGTACTAGATTCTTGTGAGGAGTGAGTAGCTGGAGACATGGCAGCAGTGTCGCGTGTTGGCCACAGGCTCTGTAGCATCTACGGTCATCCTTTCAGTGTCTGATCATCAATAACCATATCATACTGACTGTACATCTCGAGTCTTTTCACGTTTATGAAATTTATCAAATAAAAATTGTCCGATATTTGAGTGCTTCTCCATTATTTGAATTCATCCTTTGTCTTCTCATCATAACCAGCAGTGCCAAGCTTGCTTCAGGTTAGTTTCCCAAGTTAATTCTCCATTATTATATAGAAATATCATGGCTTTCACTGGCTGTATTGGTATGGGGGTTGCTTTTTGACATAAGGTCTTACTCTGTAGCCTGGCTGACCTGGAAGTTATGTAGAACAGGCTGACCTTGGAACTCATCTGCTTCTGCCTCCTGAGGAAGAATGTGCATCACAATGCCTGTGTAGAAGGAACGGCGGGACTGCGTCCCTCCACCCGGCTAGCTTTACCCAAAATAATTACCCGGAAACTGTATTCTTTTAAATACTGCCTGGCCCATTAGTTTCAGCCTCTTATTGGCTAATTAACTCATATTTAGTAATCCGTGTAGCACCACAAGGTGGTCGCTTACCAAGAGAGATCTTAACCTGCTTCCATCTCAGAGAGGAGAGGCATGGCAACTCACTATGGTGAGTGCCTGAAGTGTCTCCCCAACTCTGCTTCCTTTCTCCCACAATTCTGTTCTGTTTACTCCGCCTACCTAATTTTCTGTCCTCTTAAAGGGCCAAGGCAGTTTGTTTTTTAATTAATCAATGAAAGTAACACATAGACACTCCTCCATCATTTCCCCTTTTTCTGTTTAAACAAAAAAGGCTTTAACATAGTAAAATTACATATAACAAAACAATTATCAAGCAAGAATTACAGTTACAATATTGAAATCTATTTTATCTTTTATCATAATTAAGGAAAACTATAACTATTGAACCATTCTTCAATTCCATCAAAGACTCCAGAAGGATATAATATTACCTAAGTAAACAAGAAATATGCAACTTTCAAATTCTAGAAATGACAGAGACAACTAACTGCCTGGATAGTCACCCAAAGTTCCTCTGTATCTTTGGGGCATCCATCTTCAGCCTTCAGGCCCATAGTGTCCAGCAGACATTTCCATGAAGCAGGACATTCCAAAGACAGTTCAGTCACTTTCTGCTGTGTCCTGCAGAATGTCTTGCAGACTCTTTCACAAATCAGGAACCCCGAAAGACAATCTCACCTTTAGGCAAGTTCAGCAGTCCTCTCTCTGTGGGTTCTTTGTGTCCAGTTTATGCAACAGTCCAGGCAAGAGCAGTTTCTTGCCCAAATGGCTATCAAACTCCATAAGGAGCTTCTTAGATGCCCATCCTCCTCTTGAAGTAGATTGGTGCTGCCAGGAGCAGATGTGTCTCATTATCATGAAAAACCCTAAGTTATTAAAACATTAAATGCCATATTCTGCAGTCTTTGAAAGATATGAAGAATGTCTATTATCTATATATCTAGAAAATCTAACATGACTACAAGCTTTACTATTATTGATGATTATCCAGTAACAACCTAAATTTCCTAATTATACATTATAATTTTAAATGAACTACACAATCACAATACCTTAATCAAGATCAGAAATACATATAACAAAATTGACCTGAAAATCCATACCAATGCAAATTATTCATATCTATATCATCTCCCCCTTTAAATGTAAAAGAACATTTATAAACAATATTTGGGAATATGGGTGCAGTTATTTCTCTCCAAACTGCTTCCTGCTGAATGGGGCCGCTGTTATTGAGATCTTTCATGGTGTAACCTGTGTGTCAGGTTTATCTCAGTCGGCAGTTGAGTGAAGTAATTTTTTTGAAGATGTTCATAGCAACCTTTCAGGAGGGCGTGGCCTATCATACCATATTGGGATAGAAGCAATCCACAGGGTGTCATCCTCTGTGAAAACAAAAGAAGACCCTCTTTTCCAAAGCATCACATTCTTAGATCCAAATTCTGAAGTCATACCGTTAAGATGTCCATTCTGGTCTAGCCTGGCAGCCCATATAATGAAATGACTCTCTGTATTTAGCTCCTTTATAGTCAAAAATTTCAAAGAAAACACAATAAAATACACAATCCAGACTCTGTGAATTTTCCATTTTTACGTGGCTTATTTTTACTCTATCACTTTACTTTATTCTGTCTCTTTAAAGACTTTACCCTTTTTTTTAATGGCATTAACTTTATTCTCTATATTTTTTTCTTCCCTCTCTCTCAAGCCTATGTACATTTATCCAACATTGTGACTCATTTAAAAGTCTTTTATGTCTGAATCTGTCCTATTGTGAATCTGTAATTTTTTTACTATCCAGGAGCACTTCTTAAAATGTTAAGCACTTCTTAAAAACTTAAGCCACACCATGTAGAGGTAATATGGTACCGCCTGTGTCCTGCCCAGTCTAAACCTTAACTGTGCTTTTATTATGGTAATTACAATAGATCCTGCCTGAGATCAGCACAGTTCAGCATGGCGGAGCAGAGCCAGAGCCCCTCCTGCCCGAGCTGCTCCTGCCTCAGTCATTTGGTGCCCCTGAGCCGCACACAGTTCCAGGCACATAGCAGTCCACATTGGAGCTGCACTCAGCAGTTTAATTCTGAGACTGAGCGTGCAGCACAGAAACTCTTTTCATCCAAGTTACAGCCAAATCTGATACGCACCGCGCAGCCTGGAACCATCTCTCTGTATGGCGGCAGAAATCCGCCATGCTCTCCCACCTGACCAAGTCTAATTCCGCTGTCTGAGCAGGCAGGAAGAGCTGAGCCAAGGGCATGGTCTCAGAGTACTTTCTTTCCGATCCTGAGCGGGCACATAAACATCCAGTCCCATAAAAGCCATTGAAATGTTTTATGGCCAGAGTTTGCACTGGCGGCACAGCACCAGGAAGCCTCGCTTTAAAATGACTCAGCGTTTTCTCTGCCGCTATTGCCAAAACAGGAAATCTCTCTACAGCACTTCCTAGCAAACAGCAAAAAGCTGTGTTAAACTCTCTATCTCCTTTATTTAAAGCCCTCTCAGGTTTTTAAGTGGATTTAGTCACCACGTTGCAGCGCCAATCTGTAGAATGGAGCAGCGGGGCTTTGTCCCACCACCCAGCTAACTTTACCCAAAATAATTACCTGGAAACTGTATTCTTTTAAATACTGCCTGGCCCATTAGTTTCAGCCTCTTATTGGCTAATTAACCCACATTTAGTAATCCATGTAGCACCACGAGGTGGTCGCTTACCAGGAGAGTTCTTAACCTGCTTCCATCTCGGAGAGGAGAGGCATGGCGACTCACTATGGTGACTGCCTGAAGTGTCTCCCCAACTCTGCTTCCTTTCTCCCACAATTCTGTTCTGTCTACTCCGCCTACCTAATTTTCTGTCCTCTTAAAGGACCAAGGCAGTTTTTTTTAATTAATCAATGAAAGTAACACATAGACACTCCTCCATCATGCCTGGCATAAAATAATGCTTTTTTAAAAAGACTAACTATGGGATTAGGGATGTGGCACTTTGTATAAAGCACTTATTGTTTAAGTGTGAGTATCTGAGTTGAGATCACCAGAATCCACATTAAAGCCAGGCCTAGTAACTGTCTGTAATCCAAATGTCCTATTGATGAGTGAGAGACAAAGCCAGAAGAATCCATAAAAGCTTGGAGGCTAGGTGACCTAGTGTATGCAGGTGCAAATATCAGAGATCCTGTTTCAAGCAAAGTAGGATGTAAGGCCGTTTACAGAAAACCCATAGCCAACATCATCTTAAATGGAGATAAATGCAAAGCAATTCCACTGAAATCAGGAATAAGACAAGGTTATCCACTATCTCCATAGCTGTTTAATATAGAATTCAAGTGTTGTCTGAGGTTTCTGTCCTGCTGTTAAGTCCCAAAGAAATCACACAGAGGTCTACATTAGTTATAAACTGATTGGCCCATTATCTCAGGCTTCTTATTAACTCTTACAACTTATATTAGCCCATTATTCTTGTCTGTGTTAGCCACGTGGCTCAGTACCTTATTCGGCGGGGCAGTCACATCTTGCTTCTTTTGGGGCTGGGTCAGGACTGCACACAGGACTTCCTTCTTCCCAGAATTCTCCTGTTCTCCTTGACCCTCCTCTACTTTCTGTCTGCTTTTCCCGCCTATATTTCCTGCCTGGCTACTGGCCAAACAACATTTATTTAAAATATAATTGACAGAATACAGACAAGATGTGACCCAAAAAAACCCAGGGCAAGAAGATTTTAGCATTAAATTCTACCAGACTTTCAAAAAAGACTTAATGTCAATACTCACATTATTCCACAGAATAGAAACAGAAGGAACATTGGCAAAGTCATTTTATGAGCCCACAGTCATCCTGATACCCAAGCCACACAAAGATTCAACAAAGAACTGCAGACCAATTTGTCTCATAAACAAAGATGCAAAAATCTCAATTAAATGCTTGTAAACCAAAAAGACTATCTGCCATGATCAAGTAGGCTTCATCCCAGAGATTCAGGGATGGTTCAACATATAAAAATATGTCAATGTAATCCATCATACAAACTGAAAGAAAAAAAATATTTGACAAAATCTAACACCCCTGCCTGACAAAAGTCTTGAAGAGAACAGGGATACAAGGCAATATACCTGATCATAAGAAAAGCCACAGACAGCAAGCCTATAGCCAATATCAAATTAAATGCAGAGAAAGTCAAAGCATTTCCACTAAAATCAGGAATAAGACAAGGCTTTCCATTCTCTCCTTATCTATTCAATATAGTACTTGAAGTTCTAGCTAGAACAATAAAACAACTAAAGAGATCAAGTAGATAAAAATTGGAAAGGAAGATTTCAAAGTATTGCAGCTGATAAATGAGGTAGAATATATAAGTGACACAAAAAAGCCTACCAGAGAACGCCTACAGCTGATAAACACATTCACTGAAGTGGCTAGATACAAGATTTAAAAAAAGATAGCCCTCTTATATGTAAATGATAAAAGGGCTAAGAAACAAACACTTCACAATAGCTACAAAAAATGTCTTGGAGTAACTCTAACCAAGCAAATGAAAGACCTGTATGATAAAAAATACTTATAAAGTTGAAGAAGGAAATTGAAGAAGATAGCAGAAGATGGAAAGCTTATGAATTGGTAGGATTAACATAGTAAAAATGGTATTCTTACCAAACGCAGTCTACAGATTCAAAGAAATCAAAATTTCCCACACAACTTTTTACAGATCTTGGAAGAACAATAAACAACTTCATAAAGGGAAAAAAATACAAAAAAAAATCCTTTATAATAAAAAAGCCTTCAGAGGCATCATCATCACTGTAGTGCAGAGCTATAATATTAAAATTATATAATATTAAAAACTCCATGGTACTGGCATAAGAATAGACTGGTTGATCAATGAAATCTAATCAAAGACCCAGAGATAAATTCATACACCTATGATTTTTGATAAAGAAGCCAGAAATATACAATGGACAAAAGAAAGTGTCTTCAACAAACAGTGTTGGTCAAATGGATGTTGGCATGTAGACGAATACAAATAGATCCATATCTATCACTTTACACAAAAAAAGTCAAAGTTGATCAAAGATCAATATAAAATGAGGTACACTGAAACTGATAGAAGAGAAAGTACGAAGTAGCCTTGAGCCCATTGGCACAGGAGAACACCAAAGGCACAAACTCTAAGCTCAATTAACAAATGGGACCTCATAAAACTGGGAAGTTTCTGTAAAGGCAAAGGACACTGTCAATAGAACAAAGTAGCAGCTTACAAAATGGAGAAAGAGTTTTACCAAACCCACATCTGACAGAGGGCTAATACAGAAAATATATAAAGAACTCAAGAAACTAGACAGCAACAAACTAAATAATTCAATTAAAAAATAGAGTATAGACCTAAACAAAAAATTCTCAACAGAGAAATCTCAAAAGAGGAATATTAAAGAAATATTCAACATTCTTAGCCTTCATGGAAATGTTTTTTGTTTTTGTTTTTGTTTTTCGAGACAGGGTTTCTCTGCAGCTTTAGAGCCTGTCCTGGAGCTAGCTCTTGTAGACCAGGCTGGTCTCGAACTCACAGAGATCTGCCTGCCTCTGCCTCCCAAGTGCTGGGATTAAAGGCGTGCACCACCACTGCCCGGCTGCCTTCATGGAAATGTGAAGGAACACTGAGATTCCATCTTACACATGTCAGAGTAGCTAAGATCAAAAACACAAGTGACAGATCATGATGAAGAGGATGTGGAGCCCAGAGCAAGGGGAACACTCCTCCATTGTTGGTGGGAGTGCAAAATTATACTGCCACTTTGGAAATCAATGTGGCGGGTTGGGAATTGATCTACCTCAAGACCCAGCTATACCACTTTTGGGCATATACCCAAAAGATGCTCATTCATACCACAAGAACTCAACTATGTTCCTAGCCACTTTATTTGTAGTAAACAAAGCTTGGAAACAACCTAAATGTCCCTCAATGGAGAAATGGATAAAGAAATTGTGGTATATTTACACAATGGAATATTACTCAGCTCTTAGAAACAAGGACACCAGGAAATTTGAAGGCAAATGAATGGAACTTGGAGGAGCAAATCTTGAGTGAGACAAACCAGACCCAGAAAGACAAACACAGTATGTACTCACTTATAAAGAATATTTTGTTTGTGATCTAACAAATAAAACTTGCCTGAAGATAAGAGTGTGGAAGTAGCCACCAGTTAGCCATAGAGGCCAGGCAGAAGTGGCACTCACTTTTTAATCCCAGCATTTGGGAAGCAGAGGTAGATAGATCTCTTTGAGATCAAGGCCACTTTGGGCTACACGAGATTGATCCAGTCTAAAAGAGAAACAGAGACTGGTGGCAGTGGTAGCTCACACCTTTAATCCCAGTACTTGGGAGTCACACGCTGTAGTAATGAGGCCACTTGTTGGTTCCCAGCCACCCAGATTTCCAAAATAATCACACAGAAACCATATAATTTAAATCACTGCTTGGCCCATTAGCTCTAGCTTCTTATTGGCTAACTCTTACATATTAATTTAACCCATTTCTATTAATTTGTGTATTGCCACATGTCTGTGGCTTACTGGGTAAAGTTTCCCAGCATCTGTCTCTGGCTGCAGCTCCATGGCTTCTCTCTGACTCTGCCTCCTTTCTCCCAGAATTCAGCTTAGTTTTCCCCACCTACCTAAGTTCTGCCCTGCTATAGGTCCAAAGCAGTTCTTTATTAGCAAATGGTATTCACAGCATACAGAAGGGAATCCCACATCAACATGCCTTTAATCCCAGCACTAAGGAGGTAGACACAGGAAAAGATATGACTGGACAGAGAAAAGAATATAAGGTGGGAGGAGACAGGAGTATATTACATTTAGTCTGAGTATTTCTGGAGACAGGATCTTGCTCACTTTGGTCTGAAGATTTGGTAAAGGTAAAAGGACTCTCTAGTGGCTGCTTCCTTTACTTCTCTGATCATTCAGCACTTACCCTGATATCTGACTCCAGATAAGACCGATTAGAATTTGTGCTAGATATTAGTTATTAAGTAAATGATAATGACGCTACAACCCACAGACCCAGAGAGGCTGAGTAACAAGAAGGCTCTAGGAGGAGGATGTACAGATCTCTCTGGGAAGGGGAAATATGGTGGACTCAGGGCTGGTAGGAATGGGAACAGGAGGCATCAGGGAGGGAAGGAGGGATGGAGAGAGAAGTGACTGGGAGAGGGAAGTAAAACTGGAGGGTTTTTGGTGGTCAATGAAGAGACCTAGTGCAGTCAAAACTCCCAGGATTCTATTAAGGTCACCCTCATGAGGACTCCTACTAATGAAGGATACTGAACCTGAACCAGCCAGCCATATTCTGTACCCACACAACTTCCAATGGTGAGACTAACCCAGTCACAAAACCTTTGACCTACAATTCATCCTGCCTGTGAGATGTGTCAGGACAGTGGAGGCACAGAACTTATAGAAGAGACCAACCAATCACTGGTCTAATTTGAGTCCCATGCCTGAAACTGCCTGGATGACCAGGTACCAAAGGCTGAATATCCCAGAGACGTAGGATAGAAAAAAAATCAACAAAATGTTTCCTAGTGACATCCTCCTGTACTCATAGATCCGTGCCTAGTCTGCCCATCAGAAAGGCTTCCTCTGGCAGCTGATGGGAGCAGATACAGAGACCCACAGCAAAGCATTAGGTGGAGAGAGATCCCAAACTGGAGAGCTCCATTGGGTCCCTCCCCTCAGAACTCTGGGAACCCCCCCCCCACAAGGATGAATTATAGGTGCCAGAGGGTTGAGAACACCAGGGGCAAACAGCCCACAGAATCAACAAAGTGGGGCTCATGGGGGCTCACAAGAGAGTGAAAAAGCAATTACAGAGCTTACATGGGTCTACATTAGGTAGGTCTTCTGCAAATATGTTACGATTATTAGCTTGGTATTTTTGTGGGACTCCCAACAGTGGAAGTAGAGTGTGTCTCTGACTCTTTAGCCTGCTCTTGGGATGTTTTCCTCCTACTGGATTGCTTCACCCAGCCCTGATATTGTGCCCAGTCTTACCTGTTATGCTGTGTTCAGTTACTATCCCTGGGGAGCCTACTCTTACCTAAAGGGAAGTGGAAGAGTAGATCTGCGAGAGAAAAGGAAACTATGGTCAGGATGCATTGTATTAGAGAAGAATTTTTTAAAATTCCTAAACAACAGAAGAACTATTGGAGGAACTTGAACCATTTCTAATTCAAATTGCTCTGTGGAGCTATAGTAATAAATGCAACATGGTATTGACACAAAAACAGGCATGTCAATCAAAACTGAAGACCCAGACATAAATCCCTGTGGACACCTGATTTTTGATAAGCCAGAAATATACACTGGGGAAAAAAAGACAACCTCTTCAACAAATAGCTGCATGTAGAAGACTCTAAATAGGTCTATACCTATCACCCTGCACAAAATTCACTGTAAACCACATACACTGAACCTGATAGAAGGGAAAGTGAGGAATAACCTTGAACCCATTGGCACAGGAAAAGACTTTCTGAACAGAACACTGATAGTGCAGGCACTAAAATAATAAATGGGACCTCGTGAAGCTGAAAAGCTTCTGTATGACAAAGGACATTGTCGTTTGGACAAAGCAGCAGCACACCGAATGTAAAAAGTTTATCATCAGCTACACATCTGAAATATATTAGAAAGTCAAAAAGCTGGATTATCAAGAAAACTATCCAATTTAAAAACTGGGGACTGGAGAGACGGTTCAGCGGTTGAGCGCACTGACTACTCTTTCAGAGGACCTGGGTTCAATTCCCAGCACCCACATGGCAACTCACACCTGTCTGTAACTCCAAGATCTGACACCCTCATATACATGCAGACAAAACACAAAAGCAAATAAAAATAAATATTTTTTAAAATGAGGTTCACATCTAAACAGAATTCTCCACAGAGGAACTCAAATGGCTGAGAAACAAAGAAATGTCCAACATCCTTAGTCATCAGGAAAATGCAAATAAAAATTACTTAGAAACTTTATCTTACTCTGTCAGAATGACCAAGATCAATAAAAAACAAGTAACAACAAATACTGGCAAGGATGTGGATGGCAAAAAAATTATGCTGTGGAATATTTGTTGAATGGTGCAAAGATGTGTTGCATTCTTTTATGCTGCATTTGTTTAACTCTGTGAAGCTGTATACTTTGCCTGTCTAAAAGCACCTGATTGGTCCCTGTAAACTACAAGTTCCACTCTGCTCCACAAACCCAACCATCCCCCATGGCCCTAGTGACCCCTCAAAGGAACAGACACTGCCTGTACCAACTGGACAAAGAGTTGAGTGACTGGTCTCCTGGCTGGACAGCCCCATCTCTAGGCCCTAGGCCCCAGGGCACATCTCATGTTCTACCCACCCATTGCAGCCCCACTAGCCAGACAAGTAAGATTCCTTGCTGGCAGACTGCTCCACCACCACCCATTCCCATTGAACCCTGTAATCTACAAGTCCCACCCCACCCCCCAAACCCAACCACACACTGGGGTATCAGTACATCCCAGAGGACAGACACTGCCTGAACCAACTGGACAGAGAGAGGCCACTAGGCAGCAGAGGAGAGGGAGCCTGAGCTGGCCTTGCCCCATAGCCACACTGATGAATATCTTGAATATCACCATAGAACCTTCATCCAGTGATGGATGGAGATAGAGACAGAAACCCATATCAGAGCACTGGACTGAGCTCCCAAGGTCCAGTTGAAGAGCAGAAGGAGGGAGAAGGAAGTCAGGACCGCGAGGGGTTGGTCCACCAACTGAGGCAGTGTGCCTGATCTAATGGGAGCTCACCAAATCCAGCTGGACTGGGATTGAACGAGCATGGAATCAAACTGGACTCTCTGAATGTGGCTGACAATGGGGACTGACTAAGAAGTCATTGATAAAGGCACTGAGACTTGTTTCTACTGCATGTACTGGCTTTTTGGGACCCTAGTCTATTTGGATGCACAGCTTCCTAGGCCTGGATATAGAGGGAAGGGCCTTGGACTTCCCACAGGGCAGGGCACCCTGACTTCTCTTAAGGAGGGAGGGGGAGGGAGGAGGGGGAGTGGAAATTTTTAAATGGAAATATATATATATATATATATACATACATACATACACACACATACACACACACACACACACACACACACACACACACACACACATATATATATATATATATATATATATGAGGCCCCTGGAGGCGTAAGTGGCAGAGCCATATCTGATGGTACCAGCAAAAGCCATAGAAGCACAGCTGCTTGACAAAGATCCAGCAAAGCCGAGCGGCATCATGGCTGCCATGCCACCTTTGGTTTTCATCTCCACCTGTTACATACGTGGGGAACTTTCAATATTTGTACAATTTGGGGATATTGGATGGATGGAAATTACTTATAAATCATTTATGTCTTCTCTCTGGAGTACTGCTCATAAGCTTCCCCAGAAAACTCCTGAGCACACTTTTCCTCCCGCCTTTAGGGAGATGCCCTTATCTACTTGAAGGCCTTGGAGGCTGTGACACATGTAAAGAAGCCAGAAGTCTCTTTATGAGGCTGGGAGATATTCTTGAAACTTCTGTCCATGTGCTTACTGAAGAACAAGATAATCAAAACTAAACTTAGGGAGGTCAACAAAATTCAGTGGGCTGGAGGAGTTGGCCACAGAGCAGATTGCAAGCCTCTTCCCACTACACACTCAGGCAATCATATGGCATAGACAGCAACAAAATTAAGATTAGCTAAAGTTACCTCTGCCTACACAGAGACTTATACTGATGGGCAAAGAATTATGTAGAAAAATTATGAAAAAAGTATGAGACGTCAGGACCTCCCTTTCTTAGAAAAGTTATCTCATGCAGACCACTATGGTATCATAGGACCAAGGAATAACAGAATAACCAGGATTAGAATTATAAACAAATTTTATAAAGATATAAATATGAACATTGTATTATGCCAGAATTTGAATAATACTGCAGCAGCTTTGGCCTGAGGATATTTCTTGGATACTCTAACCATTAAGAGTTAATAATACACTGCTTTGGACATGGCAATATGTCCGGGTTGGCTTGAATATTTTCTTATGGTCTAGTGTCCTTGTAGCCACAAAAGCTACCAACCTGAGAGCAGGCTATCATGTGCCTCTAGATTCTTAAAAATTGGGTTATAGGGTTAATGAATAAAAATGATAATTCTGTTCATTAATGATGTCAAAACTTGAGGGAAAGTGATTAGAAATGTAACTCTGTTCCGTCATGGGTTATCAGTGATGACTAAAAATTATGCAAGAGGAAGTGAAACATACGTCCAATAACAAAAATGATATAATCTATGTTTTAGAACAACATGAATCTATCCCTGCTTACTGAATTCTGTATGAATAAAGAAGCACTCTGTAAGTCAGTCAAGCTGCAAGATTTTCCTGACCATCAAGCATGCTCACTCCGTTCCTTGCCTACTCTTTTTTTTTTTTTTTTTTGGTTTTTTTTTTTTTTGGTTTTTCGAGACAGGGTTTCCCTGTAGTTTCTAGAGCCTGTCCTGGAACTAGCTCTTGTAGACCAGGCTGGCCTCGAACTCAGAGATCCGCCTGCCTCTGCCTCCCGAGTGCTGGGATTAAAGGCGTGCGCCACCACCGCCCGGCCCTTGCCTACTCTTTATGTGTTCTCAGAACTGGTCCACCAGCCCAGGACTGGCTCCCTGCACATTGGCGCTGCCTGCACCAATGGGAAGAAGTGATGGGTAGGACAACAGTACAAGAAGACATTCAACAACAAAGAGCAATATGGCACCATAAGAACATAGTGATTTAACAACATCAAGACTTGAACATCCCAACACTTAAAATTAACTTTATGAAGATGATATAGGCCCGTAAGGAGGAAATGAAAAAAATCTTAAATAAATCGAGAAAAAAGACAAACCAAAAATTGGAAGAAATCAATGTCAAGAAAGCCAAGAAAACTAAGAAGAAACAAACATGTGAAGAGAACAGTTCAAGACTTGAAAATTGCTGGGCAGTGGTGGTGCATGCCTTTAATCCCAGCACTCGGGAAGCAGAGGCAGGCGGATCTCTGAGTTCGAGGCCAGCCTGGTCTATAAGAGCTAGTTCCAGGACAGGCTCTAGAAACTACAGAGAAACCCTGTCTCGAAAAACAAAAAAACAAAAAAAAAACAAAAAAAAAAAAAAAAAAGACTTGAAAATTGAACTAGAAGCAATAAAGAAAATGCAAATCAAGGGAATTCTGTAAATGGAATATCTGGATAAATGAACAGGAACTACAGATGCAGGCATAATGAACAGAACGCAAGAGATGGAAGAGAGAATCTCTGGCATTGAATGTATGATAGAGGAAAGTGTTAAAGCCAACAAAGTCATAACACAAAACATCAGGAAATCTGAGACACCATGAAAGACCAAACCTAAGAATAGTAGGGATAGAAGAAAAAGACCAGCTCAAAGTCACAGAAAATACATTCAACTAAATTATAGAAGAAAACTTTCCCAACCTAAAGAAGGAAATGCCTATGACGATATAAGAAGCTTATAGAACACCAAATAGACTAGACCCAAAAAAGTCCCCTCACCACATAATAATCAAAACACTAAATATACAGAATAAAGAAAGAACATTAAGAGCTACAAAGGAAAAAAGGTCAAGTAACATAAAAGGTAGACCTATCAGAATAACATCCCAGTTTTCAATGGAGACTCTGAAAGTCGAAAGTTCTTGGACGGACATTATGCAGACATTAAGAGACCATGGATGCCAGGCCAGACTACTACAACCTGAAAACTTTCCATCACCATAGACACAAAACAGGATATTCCATGACAAAACAAGATTTAAACGATACCTATCCACAAATCCAGCCCTACAGAAAGTACTAGAAAGGAAATTCCAACTTAAGAAAGTTAGCTGAACTCACAAAAACACTGACAATAGATACTCCCACATCAACAAATCCCAATTAAGAAACACACACACACACTACCAACAACAACAAAAAACCAAAGAAACAAAACAGGAATCAACAACCACTGATCATTAATATTTCTTAATATCAATGGACTCAATTTGCCTATAAAAAGACACAGCCTAACAGAGTGTGATATGTAGCAACCTTCTGCTACATATAAGAAACATACCTCAACTTCAAAGATACATATAACCTCAGAATAAAGTGTTGAGAAAAGACTATCCAATCAAATAGACAAAAGAAGCAAGCAGGTATAGCTATCCTAATATACAACAAAATAGATTTCAAATTAAATTAATCAAAAGAGATGAAGAAGGACTTTTTTTCCAGAGAAAGAGTTTATTTTGCTTTTAGTTACAGAGCAAGAGTCCATGATGTTAGAGACAGCACAGCAGCCGACAGCAGACAGCAGGCATGGGAGCAAACCAGCAGCTGGTTTGTTTATTAATCCACAAACATTAGGTAGAGAAAGCTCATTTGGAGTAGTTGAGTTTTTGAAACCTCAGAGCCTACCTCCAATGACACACTTCTTCCAGCAAGTTCATACTTCATAAACCACCCAGACAGCACCGTCAACTGGAGAACAAGTATTCAAACATCTAAACCTATGGGGGGAGTTTCTCATTCAAAACACTACATTGATGAAACTATTCGCCTTTCACCAAGAGGCAGAGGTACTTTGGACTCCTAGGGCTATACTGATCTCTATTTGAAACTTCTCACTTAGTTGTGTGTGGAGATATACCATCACAAGTGTATAGGCATATGCATGGAGAAGCCAGAGGTTAAGGTTGGGTGTCTTTATCAAGTTTTCTTTTCCTCTTCCTTATTTTTGAAACTAAAGTATTCCACTGAATCTGGACAACAAAGATTTGACTGGACTCCTAGGTAGTAACTCCCAAAGATACGTCTGTGTCCACTTCTCCAGTCCTGGCTTTTTCTGTGGGTTGCTGGGGAACTAAACTCAGGTGCTGAGACTGACTCTAGTTCTTCATGCTTACACATCAAGCACTTACTGCTTGGGCCATCCCTCACTCCTTTACATTTTTTGTTTCTTTTAAGCATCAGTTTCTTCTTCTGTCACATGGGGAAACTCTAGAATACATTCTTTAGAGAAGTTCTGAAGACCAAATGAAACCATATAATAAAGTATCTGCCTAATACCTAGAAAGTTTTCAATAACAGAGCTCCTCATTCATTTCCCATACATCTGGACTTACCACATTGCAAGTTAGAAAATTTTATAGATGATAACTAGCCCCTGAAGTTCTTAGGACCAGAAGTGCTTCAAATTGAAGAAGGACATTTCATATTTTTCACAGGAAAAATTCATCAAGATGAATTCCCAATCCTAAACATTTATGCCCCCAAATACAAGGGCACCCACATATGTAAAAATAAACACTACTAAAGCTTAAATCACACATAGAACCACACACACTAATAGTGGGAGACTTCAACACCCCACTCTCACTAGTTGACAGGTTTGCCAGACAGAACATTAACAGAGAAATAAAGGAACTAAGAGATGTTATGACTCAACTGGGCTTAACCAAAAGCTATTGAACATTCCACCCAAACACAAAAGGATGTACCTGCTTCTCAACACTTCATGGAACCTTCCCTAAAATTGACCATGTACCTTCACTCAGTCACAAAGCCGAAAGCCTTCAACAAAATTCAACATCCCTCATGATAAAGGTCTTGAAGAGAGCAGGATACAAGGAACATGCCTAAACATAATAAAGGCAATGTACCGCAAGCCAACAGTCAACAGCAAACTAAATGGAGAGAAACTCACAGCGATCCCACTAAAATCAGGAACAAGACAAGGTTGTCCATTCTCTTCATATCTATTCAATACAGTACTTGAAATCCTAGCTAGAATAATAAGACAACAAAAAGATATATAGGAGATATACATTTGGAAAAAAAAGTCAACTTTCACTATTTGCAGATGATGTGATAGTATACATAAGTGACCCAAAAAAACTCTACCTGGGAACTCTTTTTTTTTTTTTAAATTTCATCTTTTTTTATTTACTTTTTTTTATGTATACAACATTCTGCCTCCATGTATGCCCGCACACCAGAGGAGGGCGCCAGATCTCATTACAGATGGCTGTGAGCCACCATGGGGTTGCTGGGAATTGAACTCAGGACCTCTGGAAGAGCAGCCAGGGCTCTTAACCTGTGAGCCATCTCTCCAGCCCCAACCTGGGAACTCTTACAACTCACAAAAACCTTTAGTAATTTAGCAGGATATAAGGTTAACTCAAAAAAATCAGTAGCTTTTCTTTATACAGATGATAAATGGGCTGAGAAAGAAATCAGAAAAATAGCACCCTTCACAATAGCCACAAATACTGTATCTTGGGTAACTCTAACCAAACAAGTGAAAGACCTGTATGATAAAAACTTTGAATCTTTGAAGGAAAAAATTGAAGAAGACACCAGAAATTGGAAAGATCTCCCATGCTCTTGGGTAGTTAGAATTAACATAGTAAAAATGTCAATCTTACCAAAAGCAATCTACAGATTCAATGCAATCCCCATCAAAATCCCAGCAAAATTCTTCACAGACCTCAAAAGAACAATACTCTACTTCATTTGTAAAAACAAGAAACCCAGGACAGCCAAAACAATTCTGTACAATAAAGTCACCATCCCTAACTTCAAACTGTACTAGAGAGCTACAATAATTTAAAAAAAAAGCCAACCTGGTACTGGCAAAAAAAAAAAAAAAAAAAAAAAAAAAAAAAACCAGGCAGGAGGACCAGTGGAATCAAAATGAAGAACCGGATATCAAAACACACCGACGACTTCCTGATTTTTGACAAAAAAAGCTAAAACTATAAAATGGAAAGTTTATTCAACAAATGGTGCTGCCATAACTGGAGGTCAACATGCCATGCACAAAACTCAAGTCCAAATAGATAAAACACCTCGACAAAAACCAAACACATTGAACCCCATAGAAGAGAAAGTGGGAAGTACATTTGAATGCATTGGCACAGGGAACTACTTCCTAAATATAACCACAGACACTGAGAGCAACAATTAATAAATGGGACCTCCTGAAAATGAAAAGCTTCTGTAAAGCAAAGGACATGGTCAACAAGACAAAATGGCAGCCTACAGAATGGGAAAAGACCCCACATTAAACAGAGGGCTGATCTCCATAAAATACAAAGAACTCAAGTAACTTGACATCAAAAGAAACAAATAATCTAATAAAATAATGGGGTATAGACCTAAACAGAGAACTCTCAACAGATGAATCTCAAATGACTGAAAGACACTTAAGGAAATACTCAATATCCTTAGCCATCAGAGAAATGCAAATCAAAACCACTCTGAGATTCCATCTTACACAGGGCAGAATAACAGTTTATGCTGGAGAGAATGTGGGGTAAGGGGAACACTCCTCCATTGCAGGTGGGACTACAAACTTGTACAACCACTTTGGAAATCAATATGGTGATTTCTCAGAAAATTAGGATCAATTTACCTCAAGACCCAACAATACCACTTTTGGGTATATACGCAAAGGATGCTCAATTATATCACAAGGACATGTGCTCAACTATGTTCACAGCAGCATTATTTGTAATAGCAAGAATCTGAAAACAACCTAGATGCCCCTCAATCAAAGAATGGATAAAGAAAATGTGGTATATTCACACAATGGAGTACTATTCAATGGTAAAAATAATGATATCTTGGAACTTGCAGAGAAATGAATGGAACTAGAAAAAAAAACATATTGAGTGAGGTAACCCAGAAAGACAAATATAACATGTACTCACTCATAAGTGGATATTAGACATAAAGCAAAGAAAAACCAGCCTACAGTTCACAACCCCAGAGAACCTAGACAACAAATAGGAACTGAAGAGAGATATACATGGATTTACATTGGGAGTAGAAAAAGACAAGATCTCCTGAGTAAACTGGGAGCCTGGGGGTCATGGGTGAGGGTAGAAGGGGAGAGAGGAAGAAGGGAGGGGAGTGGAGAAAATGTATAGCTCAATAAAAACAAAAACACATGCCATGGAATACTCAAGAGGAATAGAAGCCAGAGTCCAGAATTTCACAAACTGATTTTATAAACACTGAAATGGTCTGAATCGAGGAAAAAAATACACATGCTTCAACAATAAACCTGACCAGAAAGCTGCATTGCCATATTTTTACTCGTTATGGAGATATAAAACAGAGATGCCATTCATCAACATCCCAAAGGATTGTTTTAGAAAAACATACCAATTCAGGGAAGACTTTCATGGGCTTGTACAAGATACTTCATAACCTGTGACCTCTGAGACTGAGAGACCAATCTGAAGATGTTCTTTAGAAAGTTCCAAGAGAGTTACAGCAAGTCCCAGGACAAAGAGCATGGCATCTCCTGCATTTGGCTCCTACACGTGAAAGGCTATTGTCCAGTCTCCTACAGCTCACTGAAACTAGTGGCTTCATCATGTGTCACAAACAATCTGAACACAGAGGCTGGAGAGGTGGCTCAGTAGAAAGGAGCAATGGTTGCTCTTCCAGAGGACCCGTGTTCAATACCCCACACCCACACGGCAGCTCATAATTGTCTGTGCCTCCAGTTCTAGGGGATGTGACATCCTCACACAGACATACATGCAGGCAAAGCATCAATGCACATGAAATATAAAATAATAAATTAAAAAGTTGAACATGTTTACTAGACTACAGAATCCTAAATATATTTCTATTTAAACATTTTTTCTATTTAAACATTTAAACAAACACTTGTACATAAATGTAAATCACACTATCATTCATCCTAATATCAAAAATAAAATCCAGATTTTCGATCAATTGACAGATATATAAACAATGTAGATCTGTAGTGAAATATAATTTAGCCATAAAAAGGAATGAAGTACTGATGTTTGCCACAGTACACAATAAGCCTTAGCATCACTGTACTAAGCAAAATGAACTAATCCCCAAAGACCATGTGTTTATGATTTCATTCATGTGAAATGTCCATGAATGAGGGACCTGCAGAGGCAATGCATCAGTCATCGTTAGGGATGGAGGGAAAGGCAGCGGAGGGGTGGATAGTAGGCAGCATTACCTGGGAGGATGCTCAGAGATTTTAACGGCAGAGATAACTGTGCGGCCTCAAGAAAATATGGAATGCTGTTGAAATTATACACTTTAAGCAAATGAATCTTATTAAATTATATCATAATAAAAATATTTGCAAACTGATACGATATACAAAAAGACAACCCAACTAAGTGTGTTTGGTTCAGGAATGCAAGTGTTTTGATAACCAAAACAGTCCATCAGTGTGGTACATCTGAAAAAAGAGAACAGACAAAATAACTATCTAAATAGACATTAAAAACTCACTCAGGAAAAAAAATCTTTTATTTACTAGGAAAAATTGGAGTTCAAAGTACTTGTCATACTTAATAGTAAAAATAGATCTCTTCTCTTTAAAATTGGCCCCTTTACCACTCCTATTCAACATTATACTAGCTAGTAAAATAAGACAATAAAACATAAATCCACATGAGTTAAAAAGAAGCTGTCTTCTTTCACAAATGGCAAAATGACGTATTTAGTATACTGTAAAGGATTCATTAAAGACTAGGATGTATAAAGGTGCTTAGCAACATCACAGGATCCAAGATAAATGGAGAAAACCTGTTTTATTTTTATATACTATTCACAAAAAAATCATACATGAAATTAAAACATTCACAATGACATCAAAAATAATTTTTGAAACAGTGCAGTATTTATAAGGGAAGTCATAAAATCTGCAGCTAGGGGAATGTAAGGATCTAAGCAAGTTATACATGTTATGCTTCTGAGGTAAAATTCTCATTATTCCTAAAATGATAATTGTCTTTCATATAAATGTATAGATTTACAGCAGGGCTTCTGGGAGAGCATTACTCTGGTGTCAGGCACCAGATCGCTCCTCATTATAAGACAGCACTGTGTGCCTGCCCTTGTCCACTCGGTGTAGGCATACGCTGCTCTCCGGTTGTAGTAAAGTGTATGGAAATACACCTATGCTTATTTTATGACTTATTTCTTTTGATTTCATGTGCATTGGTGTTTTGCCTGCATGTGTGTCTGTGTGAGGGCGTCGGACCCCCTGGAACAAGAGTTACAGGCAGTTGTGAGCTAGCATGTGGGTGCTGGGTATTGAACATGGGTCCTCTGGAAAAGCAGTCGGTGCTCTTAACCGCTAAGCCATCTCCCCAGCCTCCACTTCTGTTCTTATTTAACTTGACAAAATCATGAGACACAAGAGAGTTGGAAAATAAACCCCATATAGTGCGCTACTGTCCTATTGGCAGAGGTATCAATATAATTAGATGGGGGGGGGGGTAGCCTGATCTACTGGAACTGGAATCTAGACCCTTACATCACATTCAAATTAAATTGAGCTATGAAACTCAAATGATCTAAATTATAAAATACATAGAAAAGTAGGAGGGAGTCTTAGCGACCTTCAATTAGTCCAAAGTTTCTAATACATCACAAAACTTATCAATTGAACTATATTAGTTTTTGGTCTGGGGAAGGAGTCGGGGAGAGAGAAGGAAGAGAGGGAAGGAAAGAAGGAGTGAGGGGTGGGAGAGAAGAAGAAAGTGTAGACATTCCAGCAGCACACACACATAAGGACATCAGATGCGAATGTTATGTACAAAATATATCTGTTTAAAGGACTTCAGCCAGAACCTATTTTAAAAGTTCCTTATAACTTACTAAGAAATAAAGCAAGAAAATGGAAAATTCAGTGTCAGCTTTGGGCCACAAAGCAAGAACCTAGCTCAACAAAAGTTTGAAGTTATCTACAAAGCCCTGCGATATGCTGCATCCCTTAGAAGTCTCAAGGGAGGATGCTGATGTGGAAGATCTGCCCGTGAGAAATGCAGAGCCAGCCGGTTTCAGCGGCAAAAATAGTCTCAAAAGGACCCAACTTTGGATGCATTGTTATTTTATGGAAATGTTCACCAAAGTGGAGATCTCATTCAGAACCAAACGATTCTTAAATGGACCGTGCCAATGAGGAAACGAATGAGAAGAAGGCTCCAGGCGTCATCAAAGCCTGAGACATTTGCTGTTGTCTCTGTGTGCAAGTGAAACAGGCTTTCGGAACCGATCTGGGGAAACGTAGAAACCAACCTTAGTACTGACTGCAGTGACTTCCTCGTTCCTCTGCAGTGAAACAGAATCTTTGGCCATGGTTGTAAAACACTGTTTTTGTAGAACAGAGGGCACCTGAAGTTCTCGCTCTGGACTTCAGCACTCAGCCCCGACTATCAACCCACAGACCAAACCCAGACTGCATTGTTCAAGTGAGCATCTGAGTCATCAGGACATACAGACTGACCGGCTTCAGCCTGCCTTTGAGTGGTCTCTGAGCAGCCAGAAATAACCCACTGCTGAGCCGCCTGCTCCCGCTCCAGCACTTCCTTTGCTCCCGCCTGTTCATCGCCTTACAAAAAGCAGCTGAGTTGCCAGGCCCAAGGCTGCTCCTATTGCCTGAGATGCTACCCATTCACAAAGCTCGAACAAAAAACTATTGGATTGTGTAACTAATTTGTTGAAATGCTGCCTTTCGGTAATTAGAACTCAAGGGTACTTCACTCCCACAAGACACTCAGCTTTTGAATACAGGTGTTTGCTGGCATAGAGCCAGCCAGACTGGACTGCCTACAGCAGAGAAAACGGGACTCACTCAAATTTACCATGCTGTGCTCAGGAAGCATACAGAATCAACCCTCCCGCATATACATCACAATGCCATGAAAAGTTAATTCAAAGAACTCTCTTAATGTAGACTTCACGGCTTCTTTTGGAAACTCTGTAGGGTATCAAGACAGTTTGGCATTTATCCCAGGTAATAGTAGGACATAGGAAATACCAACCACTTCCCTTGCTGTTCAATAGCAGTGCAGCTGGGAGACGCCTAAGCCGAGTGCAGGTGAACGTCTGGACAGGAGCGCTCTTCTACTTTCTCTTGCTCCACAAAGAGGAGCAAGGCAGGCCCGTCCCAGGCCAGCCTCTTCCAAAGACTGGAAGACTAGACTTGAGCTTACCAGTGGTTCCCACTGCAGGCGTTGACCAAGTTCCTTTCATCAGATTGCAATGTCAGATCTTTCTTAAAGGAAACATTCTGAAGGGGAAATTGAGGCCCCTTGTGCGTCAATCCTACATATTGTCATAAAAAAAAGCTAATGATATTCAATTTATATGCCCTTCTAAAGCATAAGATTCAGTGTGGACATTTATCTAATTTCACAATATCGTCATCCTCCAAATAAGCCTGTGCCCGTTAGCAGATGGTCTTCCCTCTGCGCCATGCATGCCAGGCCAACATCCTTCTCCATGGTTTTGCCTACTCTAACATGTCTTACATGTGGAATCGTACTTTTCCCCCCTTTAAGACTGGCTCTTCTCACCTACCACGTTTTCAAGATCACCCATGGAGACTATTTCATTGTTTTAATTAGCACACAAAATAGTAAGGGTAATTACAGCATCTCGACCCCGACCCCGTAGTTTCTTTTTTCACATCACATGGTCTATTACCCTCTTCCCCTTCCCCATCTCATATATGCATAAAAACTAATAGCTAAGGCCTGCACGTGAGACAAGTTTCTGAGCCTGGATTACCTCACAATATTTCCTAGATTCATCCATTCCCCTGCAAATTCGATTGTGTGTGTGTGTGTAGCCTGTGTTCACTGCCCGCTCATCCGGGGATGTGTCCAGTGTGTCGAGGCTGGCTCTGTTGACTTGTTGTAAACAGAGCAGCGATAGACACTGTGGTGGTTCCTGTGGTAGGACAGAGTCCTTTGGGTATGTATCTAGGGTGTGCACACAGCTCACATGGTAGTTCTGTTCTCGCTCTTTAAAGGACCCCCTGTACACAGCTCCATGGTGGCTGTACCAGTTGACACTCCCACCAATAGTGAACAAAGGGTTCTTGCTTCCCCACCACCTCACCATTTACTGCAGTTTGGTTTCTGATGGCGTTTGAACAGGGGTGAAGAGCTCAAAGTAGTTTTATTTTCCATCTCTCTGAAGGCTAAGGGTGTTTTTAAAAGAAGACTTTGAAATTTGCTATTAGCATCTTATATATTTCATTCCTTTCTGTTGATAAACACCATTCAACTGTGTAGGTACGTATCTTGGCATCAGTCAGTTGATACTTGTGTTGCTTCTGCTTTTGTAGTTACTGTATGGTTTTAGAGAAACAGTTGCTTTCCATTCTCTTGAGTATTCCTTGATTCTTAGACCACATGCTAATTCTGTATTTCAGTGTTCAGGAGAAACTCATCTTTTTCCTCAAGTCCGTGCAGTAAGAGTTCACAATCCCACCCTAGTGTCCAAAGGTTCACTTCTCCACGGCCTCAGCAACAATGGTCCTTTTCCTTCTTCTCCTCCTCCTTCTTCCTTTTCAATGCAGAATCACACCCAGGGTTACACATGTGTGAAGTACCAGGGTTACACTGAGCTACAAACTCAGCTCTTGTCCTCTGATAAGAGCTGTGCTGGGAAGGAAGCAGGCTCGCTGCAGGCTTGTTTACATTATAATACTAACGGTGCGGAATACTTTCCTCATGCTAATTCGACACTTAGAGACTAAAAAACATTAGAGAAATGTCTACTTCATTTATTTGGATACTGGGCTTTTGTTTTCTTTTGTTTTGAGACAGGGTTTCTCTGTATAAGAGCCCTGGCTGTCCTGGAACTAGCTCTTGCAGATCAGGCTGGCCTTGAACTCACAAAAAACCGCCTGCCTCTGCCTCCTGAGTTGGGTTTAAAGGCTTGCGCCACCACCGCCTGGCAGAAACTGGGTTATTAAGATCTAAAAGTCCCTGGGCCAGGCAACAGGGCTCAGTGAGTGAAGGTGCTTGTGGTAAAAGCCCGATGACCTGAGTTCAATCTCCGGGACCCACGTACATGTGAAAAGAGAAAGCAAACTCTCCACGGTTCTACTCTGACCACCACGTATATGCCACAGCATGCATGCCCTCCCCACACATATACATCGTGCACACATAAAACAATTATTTTAAAGATGTAAGAGTCTTTTATATTTTCTGGATCTATTATATTGTTTGTTCAAAGCTTGCTGACCTATTACACTAGCTTTTTTTAAACCACATATTGTATGGTTTATTTTTTTGCACATTAGCTTTTTTTATTTTTATTGAGCTATATATTTTCCCCACTCTCCTCCCTTCCTCCTCCCCCCATGATCCCCATGCTCCCAATTTACCCAGGAGATCTTGTCTTTTTCTACTTCCCACGTAGATTAGACCCAGGATTGTCTCTTTTAGGGTCCTCTTTGTTGTCTAGGTTCTCTGGGATTGTGAATTGTAGGCTGTTTTTTCTTTGCTTTATGTCTAACGTTGAGTGAGTACATATTATATTTGTCTTTATGAGTCTGGGTTACCTCACTCAATATGTTTTCTAGATCCATCCATTTGCCTGCAAATTTCAAGATGTCATTATTTTGCTGTGTAGTACTCCATTGTGTAAATGTTTATCACATCTTTATCCATTCTTTGCTCGCATTTAGGTTGTTTACTGGTTGTGGCTATGACAATGCTGCTATGAACACAGTTGAGCACATGTCCTTGTGGTATAATTGAGCATCCTTTGTGAATATCCAAAAGTGGTATTGCTAAGTCTTGAGGTAGATAGATTCCTAATTTTCTGAGAAATCACCACACTGACTTCCAAAGCAGCTGCACCAGTTTGCGTTCCCACCAACAATGCAGGAGTGTTCCCTACAACCTTTCCAGCATAAGTTGTCATCAGTGTTTTTGATCTTGGCCATTCTGACAAGTGTAAGATGGAATCTCAGAGTTGTTTTGATTTGCATTTCTCTGATGGCTAAGGATGTTGAATATTTCCTTTTTATATTAATCTGTCGAGAGTTCTCTGGTTTAGGTCTGTATCCCACTTTTTTATTGGATTATTTGTTCTTTGGATGACCAATTTCTTAAGTTCTTTGTATATTTTGGAGATCAGCCCCCTGTCCAATGTGGGGTTGGTGAAGATCTTTCCCATTCTGCAGGCTGCTGTTTTGTCTTGTTGACTGTGCCCTTTGCTTTATGTTACATTTCATTAATTTTCCAAGTATGTCCAAATTCAGATACATTATTTTATACATCAGAATCTTACCATAAATTTGAAATTGCACATAAAAGACTAAAGCCATGGTAGCTTTCTCAAATACCTCTCTAAGGTATAGGTGAAGAGGCTTGCACAGATACGTAGTTTATCTACATACTGACTTGAAATGTGTAGGGAATGTAGTCTACATCCTGACTGGTTACTAACACTAAGAAACTACTGGTGATGAGATGGAAAAGTAGAAGATGGAAATATATAACAATCTTCACCCTGAAATAACAACCAGCTAAATAATTTGCTTCAAAATAAATCAAGGCCCCAAACATAGGTGGTATGCACATGTTGAAATGGGCTTGTTACACTATTTTTTTTCTGAAAATTTTCATTAAAAATGTAAAGGACACAACTGCATAGAAAAGGTCATTAGTAGCAGGGCCTCACATGCTCGACAATGACTGCCTGCAGTCAGCTTCGGCCCCACTGCTACACTGCCCTTTAACCTGTATAACCAGGGACCACTTTAGACCGAAGCAAACTTTTGTAGCTGCACAGGCAACTGAAACAAAATGATAACTAAGTCTTTAAGAATTTAACAAAAATCTGTTACCTCAAAAGATCTGAAAACCTTAATGATGATTGCAGTCCTCATGTCATCTTAATGACCTCACCAGTCAGAGATGCTTTACACCCGTCAGCCACAGCAACAGCCACCAGCGCCAACCCTCCCTGAACTCATCCCCCCAAACACTGTCCTGCACTGGCTTCAGAAAACACTGGCTTCGTGGAGGAGGAGCATAGCCCAGACAATTCTAGGGCAATTTCCAGGCCATCTGAAAGTTACCCGATAGCACATCTTGTAGTTAAGAATGCTCATTTGAAAAATATACTCCCCCCTCCCCCCCATGGGCATGTGTAAACCGACAAGGATGTGCAGAAACAGCAACATTTGTGTAGTATAGAACAATTCTAAACAGTACAGCCACAATTCCAAGGCTAAAAGTGTGAAGGATGAAAATGGATCCACACAAGGACAACAGAGGGCCATCTACAGTATCATCGCTCTTTAAACACTAGACACATCACGTCTACCACAAACGTGTGGAAGCCTGCAGCAGTCTGAGGAGCTAACCACGCACATGGTCCGGAAGCAGCATACCACAAGGACGATGCCGAAGCCTACAACCTGCACGGTTCTCCCTAAAAGGGAAAATGTATGCTGTTGGCAGATCAGCTGGGTTACCTAGAAAGGGGCAGGTGAAGCTCGGGGACATATCCGGTCAGGTGACAGTGTACTCAGACTTGATTGTGATGGACCAACGCTGGAATCTGCTGTGCCACTGAGCCCCGGCCCACGAATGACAGAGTTCTACAGTGCGTGGATCATACTTCGACGGAGCCATTTCTGGTGTCGGCACCACTGGCTGAAGAGCTATGAAAAGAAAAGCGTGGGAAGGTTGTAGCAGCTCTGGCTGGCCATATGAATTCTAAGGACTGCAGGAAACAAGCCACAGTTGCTTGAAAGCATGCTGCCCGTCTCTACGTCCTTCATGGTGTCGGCTACCGTCCCCTGAGCCACAGGGCAGCCGATGGACCTTGCTCCAGCCTTCCCGACAGCACAGCGTCTCCGGCGGCCATTTTCCTCTACTGTGCTGCTCTACAATTCATCCCCAATCATTATCGCTATTTTCTTTTGAAAAATGTCGTTTGATATCACCCAATTTTTTCACTAAACAAAGTTTTCTGAGTATTTCATAAACCAAACCAAAATTTTAATATTTATATTGGATGTGCCTTTAAATGCAAACATACTTTCTCCATGTAAAGCAGCTGTTTTTTCTTCTTCTACGCTGGCTAATTAAGCTGTTCCTTGTATGCCTTCAATACTTGCTTCAAATCAAACTTTGTTTTCACTAGTTTGGTTCAAAACTCTTCTATTTCCTTGAATTGGACAGATTCTTTCTTCCAGAAGGCTGCTTTCCTTTTAGGCTCATGTCTTTCCCCTGGCTGGGAGTGTTCTCAAAGAGGTAGAGATACTCTTCCCTCACAGCCAGCCGAGAACACATCTTAGGGACAGGGTGCGTAGCTCAGGTGGTCAAGCTTCAGGAGGCCCTGGATTCCTTCTCCAGCACTGTATACCAGACAGGGGGGTTGATGACCCCAGCACTACGGAGGCTCAGGAGTTCAAGATCATCCTCAGTTACACAGCAGGTTCAAGGCCTGTCTGGGTTACACAAAACCAACTCAAAAGCAAAATCAAAACATTTTAAAACACAAATATTAAAATCAACCAAAAGCTGGAGGGACGGCCAGGCAGTTAAGAGCACTGGCTGCTCTTCCCTAGGATCTGAGCTCCATTCGTGGATGCTACATGGTGGCTCACAAGCATCTGACTGCAATCTCACGGGGTCCAACACCCTCTGCCTTCTTGCATATGGCGCACAGATATACATAAAAGCAAAACACCCACATACATAAAATAAAAGGGGGGAAGAAAAACAACCTAAACTAGGCATGGTACCACCTGCCTTTAATCCCAGCATTTGGGAAGTTGAGAGGCAGAATTAAAAGTTTGAGGCAACACTGGGCGATAGCAGTGACCCATTTCCAAAACCACAAAGCCAAAACAAAGTTTAAAAGTCCAATCCTAACAAATCTCATACAAAGCACTTATAAAAGAGAAAAGCAGCAGGTGGGCAGACACCTTTATCCCAGCACTCAGGAGGCTGAGGCAGGTGAATCTCTGCGTTCCTGGCCAGCCCGGTCTACACAGGGAGACCCAGTCTCAGAACAGAACCTATACCAACAGCACAAGCAACAACAACCCACCTGCAAAAGATACAGTTAAGTGTAAATCTCTGAAGTAAGCAGGGACATCTGTATCTGAGGGCTCAAACACCTTACATTATCACATACAAAGCAAGGTCTAAGTATGAACTACTTGATGATCTTGGAACAGTATCACTGCAAAAAATCAAAGTCACTGATACAACTCGCTTGTGAATGAAGAGAAACCAATCACTTAAACATATATATAGTAGGGGGTAGAGCTCAGTAGTTGGTACAGGGCTTGCCTAACACACACAATGCCCGGCGTTGATCCCCAGCCCCAAATAAACCAGGTGTGATGGTACACACTTGTAATCCCAACACCTAGGAGATGGGGCCTGATGATCGGAAGTTCAAGGATCTCCTTGGCTACATAGTGATTTTGAGAAAAGCCACAAGTACCTGAAACCCTCATCTCAAAACAGTAACAAAAGCAAAAATGAGTAACTACAGAGTAATTCTCTTTAAATCAACCTAGATAAAACCATTACCTTTTAGGTGGTGATAAAGGCTGTGGTTTTTTTTTCCCACCATGATTTACTTATTTATGAGATTTTTTTTTAATTAACCTGGGGCTGGAGAGATTAAAGCATGCTTACTGGTCCTGTCAGTTCTCAGCAGTCATATTAGGTGGCTTCCCACCGCCTGCAACTCCAGCTCCTAAGGATCCGATGCCTTCTTTTGGCCTCAACTAGCACCTGCACCCACAAGTACATTCCCCACAGAGTCACATAATTAAAAATAAAAAAGAATCTTTAAAAAAAAAAGTCAACCAAAGAGAAGTCAAAGCCTGCACTAGCACCAACTACTGAGCCCAGGGCAAAACTGTCAAAGAGCTGGTCTGCAGGAAATGCGTTTCCAAACAGACAATGCAGAAGCATGCCAAGAGTGCAAGGAGGGAACGACTTGTCCTGCATGTCTGCATCCGCCTCCAAAGTGTGGGACAAACTGAGTACGTTAACCACATTGAATAAATGGAAACCAGAAATTAACTCCACTAAAGTCCTAAGAAATAAAAATTATTGCTATAATTATAAAAATTGAAGCAATAAAAGGGTTGAGAAATACACTCAAGTTTATAATCAATTAAATGGTGAGCCATAATTTGACCCTGTTCATCATCTGTTATATAAAAACCACAATTCAGTTATTTATATGATAAATAGTTCACATTTAAAAACATTTATCATTTACATTATCAAATTTGATAGTCTTATCAAAACATCTCAGCATCCAATATAAACCATATTATTTAAAGTTTAAGGTAACAATAACAACAACAACAAAAAACACCCTGGAGAGGGTCAGGTAAATATTTCCTAATAAATACGCAGTGAAACATCCAGAGCCACACAAGGTCTCGCTAAGAGCTGGCTCAGTTTTACACAGGGTCACTCGGTGAGCGCGCATGCGTCTCCCAGCTCTGTAAGATCAACTTGCTCCTGTTTGCACGTCAACCAACAGCCTAGCAGGACACATTTAAACAGCTGAGCAGGGAGAGCACAAAATGAGTCAGACTCCTCATCAAAGAAAAATAAGTAACTTCACTTAGACGGCAGCTGGGCAGAGCTGTAAACAGACACAGTAGACACTGTCCTCTCTTCCCCGAAGGTGCCATCCAGTGCTCTTCCATGAGTAGTTACTCCTCCTGGAAAGTCTTCAAGTCTAGTCTAGCTGTGTGAAAAACTAAAACACTGAAATAATATGTGAGAAGATTTAGTCATGGCAATTTCACTGAAGCTTTTATTGCCTCTGTTGGTAATATGACAGGGATCGTAAAAGACACACTTGAACTTACAGAGATACGCAGATGATATTCACTGAAGATAACCTTGATCTCAAGTATTTTATATGTGGGTACTTCTCATTTTATACATTTTACTATTTAAAAAGCATTACATTTAAAAATGTGTACCTGTTCTGACATTTGGCAAAAAGTAAACTCTCCCTATGGGTCTGTCTGGAAAAAAAAAAAAGGAATCAGCATGGCGCACCGACGCCAACAAAGACTGGCGCCCATGAAGCTGCAATGGCTGTGTGCGTGTGGGCTGTTTCTCTCCAAACTTGCTGATGCCCCTCCCCCAACAGTGTAAGCATTTTTAGTACAAAACATTCCCTATAAGCAGACATTTATCCTCGGAATAAACACATTAAATCAGTTTTTCTTTTGAGCCCTAGTGATAGTTTTGTTTAATGCTAAGATGCCATCATGGTGAACAACCTTGACTTCTTTTGCTACATAATTATATTAAAGCTTTATATATTTTTGTTTATAATTACACAGTAATTGTAAATGTTTAGTACCAAACTGATGACAAAGTTGAAAAGTCTTGCATTCAAAAATAAAATCTGTCAAACTCAAAGCATTAGGCCACAAATGAACATCACGATTCTCATGAGAAAAGTCTGAGGTGAGGAGGGAAGCCAGCGGGCTTTCGTGGGAAAACAAACCACACATGACTCAATCAATCTGAAGACAGTGGCAGAACTCAAAACGGTCCATGTAGGGAATAAGCAATATATGCCTGCAAAACTTTTAAAGATATATATGTGTGTGTATGTGTATACATATATATATCTTTATTTTAAAGATATATATGTGTGTACACATATATATCTTTAATTTTTTTTCATAATTGAAGTTCTTTATATTTACAAAATTGAAATCAAGAAATACTGAAAACAGTAAGATTCTTTTTTCTTTTAATAATCAGATTCTTGTAACGTGAATAAAAATTGACTCTAAGCCTTCTTTTGGTATTTGAAATATATTCCTAAATTAAAGTTATGATTGGAATAATGATATATCTATAAGGTAATTTTTCTATGCAGTTTCCAAATCATGTAACTAAAAGCAGCTTAATCATTTCCATATCTGCATGAAATGGTCTGCTCTTCCGAAGCACATCCTCTGCGCCCTGGAGAGGAGCTGGACACGTGGAGCAAACTGTCCCTATCAAAGGCCAGTCGTCCAACATCTAAGTTGGTCATTTTAACTTCCTCCTAGAAATAGTTAAAGTATGCCCTTTTCACATGTCAGTATGTTACCAGAGAAACAGGCATGTTCATCAGGAGAGCAAGTCATAGGTCCTGTCAAGAAAAAAATAAAATACAATCTGCTGTGTGGAAACAGCAAATGCAAGTGAGATGGAAACAGTCAAAAGTTCAAATAATTTCTGGAACAGAAGCCATTGGTATTCTGCACCAGCACTCGCTCCTTTGAAAACCTCTGCTCTCAGAGTAAAGATTTGGCAACCACAGTGATTTAGCAGTACAGCCACTTCAACACAAGAGGTCGTAAAGGCTGGAGTATCACCTGAAAGAGCAGTGCCGATATGGTAAATATTGAACTTCACGGCTCATCACAACCACTTCGAAAATGTAAATCCTACTATCTTCTTATAAATTAAGTGAATTGCATTGTGTTCCATAGTGCGATGACAAAAAAATTAAAAAAAAAAACAAAAACTAAACCCTCATGCCTAAATTTAGAACATTGTATTATATAGCAATCCAAAACATTCAAAACAAACAAAATAGTTTAACTTATTCGAAAGGCATAGAAGCATTTCAAAGCATAATGAAATCCAATTCTGTGCCGTGTGATGCAGACAAGAGTGGAATCTAACATTATATCCCAGTACAATATTTTTTAAATAAACTTCCCTGCAGGACCACTGCGTACAAACATGGGTAGGACAACCACAGACTGTTCTGTAGAACCTTTGTGAGAGTCTGAAACACAAGACATATTTCAGGTAGTCACCAAGTTATCCTAAATTTGTCATATGTGGGTTATTTTGACATTTCTTTCATCAACTATTCCACTCACATCAACAGTACATGTAGTTTGCCAGGAAAATTAAATTCCCTCAAAGCAAACACCATTCCAGATCCAGTACACTCAGATAAATCCCTCTCATTGGAAGGGCTACCAGCATAGTCTTTGCAACTAGCCCAAAGCATCTACTTAAGAAGTTTTTATAAATTGTTTGTGGTGTTCATTATTATGTTTAATTCTTATGCCAAACTGTTTTCTGATGAAGACAGCATTGTGCTTTATGCAAGAATGGAAACCTCAAAATAATCACCATCAAGCTTCTATGACTTATGGGAAGACAAACTAAGATGGTCCACAGGTATAAGATGAAATCCACAATGTTGGAATTATAAATGTTTAAAGTGGCCCAGACTAGAAGACAAGCCCAAACCACCAGGAGAAGAGTGAGTACGATATGGTCCAAGATGTATCCTTAAAGTTGGTCTCAACCCTCAGTCTGAACTGTGAGGATTGATCTTCAGTTCGGTCCAGCCAGCAGAAATTGACTGTGTAGTTCCCGTTGTATTTATTGTACAGACTATGTACATTCTAGAAGGTTCCTTAGTGCTACACTGTTGTACTTTTTGTCCCAGCAATTTGAGGGCGCGCAAATTCCACAAAGTCATCAATAAGAACAGGCCATGCTCCTGAAAAAGAAAAGAAAAAAAATATGGGAGGAAAGGGAATAGAGAAAGACAGAATAAAAGCTAATATTTCAATAGATCCTGGTTTTTTAATAGCTTCCTCATATAAATTAAAATTGTTACTCTTATTTCCTCCCACTAATCGATCTTTAAAAGACTCCATCTCTATGTTGTCTATTATTCTACAATGGGGTTATAGCTTGATCAATGAAAACAACTCTTCTGGGCATTAAATCAGTAATAAGTGTGGTTTTTCAGAAGGCTTTGTTAAGTCGGGCAGCCTACCCAATGGTGTGGCACCGAGTCCTACAGTGCCCTCCCGAGCACTTCTCACGTCCTAGTGAAGGGATGACAGTGAGAATGGGCAGGAGAGAGACTGTGGCTGAATAAGTCAAATGGTCCCAGGAGGTAAAGTACATGGGAGATTTTCCAAAGAACATCTTACATTCAACAATCTCAAAAACTTAACAGTTGGTTCTCATGAGGGACGAGGTAAGCGTGAAGAATAAACTGGAGATGCTGCTGGGGGAGGGGCACGCTGTCCACAGAGGGAGAAATGGAGAAGAGCGTTTAATGGATGCAACTAACACCACCAGGCAGTTGAAGTCATTTCAGATTATACAAATCCAGCACACTTCATGAGTTTATTGACAAGACTAACAAAAACAAAACCAACCCCACTGGATTCAAAGAAGTATAAAACACATTAAGAGAATAAACTCTTACAGTACATTAAGAAAATATAACTCTTACAGCACACTGAGCATGTAAGATACGGGTGAACATTTCCTGTGTCTTTCTAGAGAACAAATACTGGTAAGATTTTGCTCCTGGGGGGCTGGAGAGATGGCTCAGCTGTTAAGAGCATTGCCTGCTCTTCCAAAGGTCCTGAGTTCAATTCCCAGCAACCACATGGTGGCTCACAGCCATCTGTAATGAGGTCTGGTGCCCTCTTCTGGCCTGCAGGTGTAAACACAGACAGAATATTGTATACAGAATAAATAAATATTTTTTTAAAAAAAGATTTTGCTCCTGGGATTGTGCAGTGTTATGGAGAGGACCTAGACTCCACTAACATTCTGCAACTGAGTTATAGCTTCACCCAGGCCTCCTTCATGGCACCTGGCAAAGAGGAAAACTTGGGTCTATGTCTGTGTTACAGCAGGTGTTTAGCAATTAAAGCGTAGGTTCAGTCTCTAGCACACACGCACACACACATACACACATACAAGCACACACACACAGAGACAATGAACAAGTCAGAGGGAAGACCCTCTCCGTGGACGCGTGCACGGGCGCTCGGCGAGGCAGACACCCGCTACCTTCTTCATCGTAGTTGGACATGTCGTCCGCGATCATGGAGCTGAAGTCTAGCAGGAGGTTCCACGTGTCTTTTGGTATTGATCGTTTATGATGCTCCTATTAAAACAGCAAAAAACAAAGAGCCTTTAAACCTTCCAAACAGGTGGGGAAAGTTGGTTCAGCTGTTGCTACATTTGCATAATAAAATTTTGGTAGTCAAATTTCTCACTCTGTGTCCATGAAATGCTCTGAAATTAATGATGCCTTGAAATAAATTAATATTTAAGTACAGTATACTTAAGAGAAAACAGAAACTGCAGAAAATGTTAACTTACCAACAAAAATTTATTCCATAAGTCTAAGAATTTAAATCTTCCATTAAGCACTAAGTTCCAGTAAGCAATGGCCATTTCTAGATCTGTAATATTAAAAATAAGTTATGAACTTTAATGCTTTGGATATATATCCCTGCAAAAGAACAGCGACTGAAACAAAGAAAGCCAATTGCATTCTGAGTATTATAGGTTAAACTTTTCTTAAAGACCCAAATCCACATTTGTAACCTGCTTCCTTTCCAGTGAGCTCCCAGAGCCTCTGGGGTAAGAATAACGCAACTTACCTTCGCAGGGTGTGGGCGCTGAAAGTGGATGTAGTCATGTGCTTTTCCACTGCCAAGTACTAATGTGTGGAGTCCCAAGGCTCAGCACAGACCCTTCCAACACTCTGAGACAAATAATTATTTGCTATAGGGGCTGTGTATGCAATATGGGCCACTTAGTAGTACCCAAGCCTTTATCATTGGACACTAATATATTCCCCATATAGCCAAAGATATTCATGAGGGCAAACTTGCCACAGTTAAGAATCCCAGATGCATATCAACTGGTTGAAATACAAAGGATTGCTCAATTCCCAATTCTAAAAATCTTAAACTTCAACACTTGACGTCTAGCTTGTCTGAATTACAAGAAGTCTGGAAAATAGTGTGGGTTTTTTGTGTTTGTTCCTTTGTTTAAGATTTATTTATTTATTATGTATACAATATTCTCAGTGTTCTGCCTGCAGGCCAGAAGAGAGCACCAGATCTCAATACAGATGGTTGTGAGCTACCATGTGGTTGCTGGGAATTGAACTCAGGACCTTTGGAAGAGCAATCAGTGCTCTTAACCTCTGAGCCATCTCTCCAGCCCTTGTGTCATTTTTTAAGCACAAGTTTGTTGCTCTTTTGCTCAGTGCATCAATCTTATAAAATGCATGTGCACCACAGGGTCCATTCCCCAGCACCAAGAAAAAAATAAAATAATTTAAAAATTAAGTAATAATAATAGTAATAATCTAAGATTTTTTAATTTGCCAAGGACATTAAAAAATTCTTTAGTTAAACATGAGTCAGAGAAAGCTAAAGAAGTAACCCTATCAGCATCCACTGTGCTAAATTCTAGACCTGTTCTATGATACAAAGGACAAGTTGGATCTCCTCAAGAACTCAAGCAGTTGAAGCTGCCTAGCTTTCAAGAGAGACTGACATACCCCAGGCAATCATATGCAGGAACCCTAGAATCTTTTCAAGCTGTGAATTGGAAACCAGGAGACAACCTAAGGGAGCCCAGAAGACTAGGAAAGACCAAGATGGATGAATGCTGCTCAGACTTTTAAAAATAACAACAACAAAAAAAATCCAATGCTTATTCTCTGACAAAAAACACAAATGATGATGCAAAGTCATGTAGCCCCACCAGAGACAGACACCAAACACAACTTTACCCCGTAAGCCACAGCACGTGGCGATACACAGATTAACGGAAATGGGTTAAATTAAGATGTAAGAGCTAGCCAATAAGAAGCTAGAGCTAATAGGCCAGGCAGTGATTTAATTAAAAAAAACCCACAGATAATTTGCAGGAAATCAATTAAAAACAAACACTAGACACCTGGAAGGATCTGTAGTGGTATGAATGCAAATGGCTGCCATGGACTCATATATTTGAATATTTGGTCCCCAGTTGGTGGGAAAGTTTGAGTATTAGGAGGTGTGTCACTTCAGGTAACCACCCCATGCCATTCCCAGTTAGCTCTCCATCCGCTCTGTTCCTGAGGACCAGATGTGAGCACTTAGCTACTGCTCCAGTGCCCCGCCTGCTGCTGCCATGCCCTTCACTACGAGGGCCATGGACTCACCCTCTCAACCGCACGACAAATTAAATCTTTATTCTTCAAGTTGCCTCTGTCCTAGTGTCACACTGCGGCAGTAGAAAAGCAACTAAGACAAGGTCCCTTAGCAATTAGAGAAATACAAATTAAAACAACTTTAAAATTTTGACTTACTGCAGTCAGAACAGCTAAGACTAGGAAAACAATCTATATAACAAGTGCTAGCAATACTTGGGAAAACCTAAAAATAAGTCTACCATATGACCTACTGCTCAGCATATGCCCAAAGGGCCTGTGGTGGTTTGAATAGGAATGGCTCCCATGCTATTTATTTGGATGCCTGGGCACTGGAAAGTGGTGTTGCTTGACTAGGATTAGGAGGTGTGGCCTTGTTGGTGGAAGTGTGTCCCTGGGGATGGGCTTTGAGGTTTCAAATGCTCAAGCCAGGCCCAGTGTTTCTCTCTCTTCCTGTTGCCTGCTGATCCAGATGTAGCTAGCACTCTCAGCTACCGCTCCAGCACCATGTCTGCCTGCACAGCTCCGTGGTTCCTGCCATGTGGACTGAACCTCTCAAACTGTAAGCCAGCCCCAATTAAATGTTTTCTTTTATAAGAGTTGTCATGGTCATGGTGTCTCTTCACAGCAATAGAACACTAAGTGTCGGACTAGAGTTCATAAATGAAGCTGTATAAAGAGAATTCTGAGAGCTCTAAGGAAGAAAGAAAAAAGTCTTTTAACCTCTGTTTCTCTATAACACAGTTGCTCTTGGGATGTACTTTTGTGCCCCTCTCCCAGGTGTAGTAAATGGGTTACTTTAGATTACCCATCATCTATCATTAGCATCCAGAATGTTTCCCAGCACAGGTTGTCCTCACAACTGTATACAGCTAAGCCTATGTGACCTTGCCCTTGTGAAGTCAAGTGAACTTTACTCATTTGACCTTGTTTAACCCTCAGAACAACCCCAGAAAATAAACTGTCTGATGCCCCAATAAATTGCATGAGACTTTAATCCACCTCATTTAAAGCTCTTCTCTCCCACATTCATGCCAGAAACTAGAGTGATAGCAAATGACTAAGACAGAAGTGAGGACTAGGAGTGGGGTACTGTTGTGACAGGTGTGACCATGCTTCTTGTTGGCAGAATGTAGACTTTGGATTAAGAAAGCAGTTGAACACTTTAAGTGGGGCTTAGTGCACTATAATAATAGGAGCAGGGAAGACCGAGTGCTGAGAGCAATGTAGATTACTGGTTCAGGGAAGAACATTAGTAAGTAGCCTAGAGATCGCTCTCATGATATCTTGGTGAAGAATGTGGCTGCTTTTTGCCCTTGTTCCAAAAGTCTGCCTAAGGCTAAATTGAAGAGTTTTGGATTAAACGGCTTTGGCAGAGGAGATATCAAGGCAGCCTAATATTGACTCTGTCCTATGGCTACCAGTGATTACTTTTATGCAGATCTATAATGAAAGGAGCAAGTTGAGCAAAGAAAAATATAAAATATACAGTTTGTGGAGAAAAGGAGCACAAAGAAATGTAACAGAACTAAGTCCTGTGGTCTTCAAGGAGAAAGTTTAAAGAAAATCCTGATCCTAAGTGGACTAAAGAAAGGGAGTGGTAACCTCAGGGTAAGACCCTACCCAGTTAAGCTTCCAACTTGTGGGAAGGAAGTAAAGAAAAGCTCAGCCAGTAAGGAAACCATGCAAACACAAAGCTGGTGCAGATGTCCTCCAGGGACACTTGCTCAGCTATGCTCAGAGTTGTTCTGTGCACAACAGCTAGGAATGGAAACTGATGAATGGATAATAAAAATGCGGTACATATACACTATGAAAAGCTGTAAAGAAAAATTAAATCATAAAATTTGCAAGTAAATGGATGGAACTAAAATTTTAGATTGAGTGAAGTAACCCAGACCCAGAAAACAGGCAAACATCACATGTCCTCTCTCAAATCTGTAGTTCCTAGTTCCATATCTTCAGTTGTAAGTATACAATTTGGAGTAACTGCATAAACCAGGAAAGGAAAGGCGGACCATGGGTGAGAAAGAAGCATTAGAAAGGGAAGGGCTGATTACAGGTTATATGAAGTGGAAACGTGAAAAATGGGAATGGGGAGGTAGAAGAACGGAGAAGGAAACTGAACACATTTGAAATAGACACAGGAAATTAAACTGTTTTGTATGCACTTAAAATTACATATACTGTATATAGGTCTGTGTGCACATGTCCAGAGACAGTTTAAGTGGCGCTGTGCTACTTGGGGTGCTAATGCCTATCTCCAAGAGTCAAAGACTGAAAACAAAACAAAGAGAGCAGCACCAGGCCAGGTTGAGAAACCTCCTTCGGAGGTGCTAGTCAGGGGAATACAAGACCCCCAAACAACTGACTGTGGTTGCCTCCAAGATGTTAAAGGTAAGTCCTATTGCCTCTACAACAATACTTGGTAAAAAGCCTCGTGAGATTTGATCTGAAAGCCTTCTCCCTGAGGTCATATGCAGACTGTATAGGGAGGAAGCAATCAATCCTCTAAGGTAGCTGTGATGAATCACAATGGCCCTACAGGTGCAATCGTGTCACTTACAGCTTGAGAGTAACTAACAACAATCTTAAGGACTTCAGGCTCACTTAACATTAGGAAATCATGCCCAGTACTGTCAGCTTAGCCAACCATCTGCCGCTGTGAGGTCATGGATCTTAGAGCAGAACCCACCTACCGCTTTCATAAATCTGTTTGATTCCTAACTGCATTCTAAATACTTACCCTTCTACCCAGAGCTAATTGTAGCTTACACACACACACACACACACACACACACACAATTAATCAAAATTAATCAAAGAAGCTTCTTTTTGTATCTGACACAGAGACCATTTCAGTCACAACTGGTCAAAATGTAGACAGCAACTGGTGTGAGGTGCCCCAAATGATACATCTACAACCTAACACCTATACCTAAGTCTCGAGGAACTCTGTGGAAAGATTACAAAAGCAAGATGACCAGGAAGTCAGCTACAAGACTGTGTTCTTCTAGAACAGCTGGGTCATATGCAGAACTTTTATATTTTTGAGAAACCTCCAGACTGAACTGACAATAACTCTACAACTTTGTACTCTTACCTGCAATGAATTAAAGTTCTTCTTTCCCCCCACATTCTCGTACTCATTTAAAAAAGTAAGAAATTAACAAATATTGAAAAAGATGTGGAGAAAGGGGGAACTATGGGACTATAAATTACTTCAGCCATTACAGAAACACAACAAAGCTCCTCAGAAGATTAAACTAGAAGCCGGGCATGGTGGCACTCATTTCTAATACCAAAGAGTTTGAAGCCAGCTTAAGACAAATATTCTGTGAAAAAAAAATGAACAAAATGATCTACCATATGACCCATCTATCTTCTAGGGCAACATCTGGATATCCAAAGAAAATTAAGCAAACCTACCACGGAAACAACTGCACTTCCATGTTTATTCTAGTGGATTCCTATAGGGCTGAATCAGAACAAACTCCAACAGTTTTAAAGGAATAATTATAAGAACATTTAATGAAGCTAGAAGATACAAATAAACTACCTAAATTCAAAGAGAATATAGACAAATTATTCTATGCTCTGAAAGTAACTGCCAACTAAGATTATTATAGTATGCAAAATTATCTAGCATGATTAATGGAAAAGGAACTTTATATGATAAACAAACTAATACAACTTATGAAGGCTAAGCCAGTATTACAGAAAATCCCTGAACAAGTTCTATGCACTGAAAAGAAAAACATAGGAGGACACAGGAAAGAAACACTGTGATAAAAGAGCAGATAAACAAATAAGGAACATGAAAAAGGAGAAGGGAGATCAATAAAATGATGAGAATATACACTCTTCAATGATAATTGTTGTAATATCTAACACAATAGACTTTGAAGCACAATTAGAAGAAATCAATTCATATTGAGTAAGGAAATAACGCAAAACAATATAACCATTTAAACATACACACCTTTTATTTGTTAAACTGGCATACAATGCAGTAGCTATCATGGCATTTTCAAACAAAATGTATTTGGGCAGATTTTCTTTTCCTCTTCTCTCTCCCATCTTCTTAGCACCCTAGTTCCCTCTCATGACTTCTGCTACCCCAGTCTCTTTACCTCTTTTTGTCTCACATGTGGTCTGAATGGGAGCAGCAAGACCCGCAGATGTGCATCAGCTCCAATGCAGGACACAAGCCCTCCTCTGAGTCCATGCTCAGGAGTGGGACAGCTGTTCGCATGCTGCAAGTACTAGTAAGTTTCTGAGAAACCTCCGGCCTGAACTCACAAGAGTTCTACGATTTGCACTCCCACTCGCAATAAGCCAAAGTTCTTCTTTCCTTCTCATTCTCCCCAGCATGTAGTAATAAAAAAAGTTCCAACTGGAAGCTGCTGAGGTGGAGCCTGCCATCAAGCCTGAGGATCCTTAGGATCCAGAAGGCAGCGGGCATGGAATAGAACAGTGGAATCAACGATGCTGACCTTGCCTGAGGTGTGGTTAAGCACTGAGTTAATATACACAGAGCCTTTATAATAGTGCCTGACAAATAATATATGAGTCAGTATTATTATTGACTGACTTAAAAACATTTAAAAAAATTAGAGTCTGAAGTTGTGAGAACCTTGAAAGTAGTTCTCTCCTGCCACCTTGTGGAATGTCAGGATCCAATGCCAACTGTCCTCTGCACCTCAGTGCCTCTTCCCACTCAGCCACATTACTGGCCAGAGACTTTATTCTAACAATGAACCTATATGGTCCTTATGATGACAGGGTTGTTACAGAAGGCATATAATCTCTGACCAAATGATTGGAATCACAGTCTCCCACAATGCATCCAGATTTTAATGCTCAATTTTGAAAGACACCAAGGACCTGGTGGAGTGCATCAGGCTAACAAGCACCTCAGATGAAGGACAGTTAAACAAGCTGGACCGCCGCCCTGGAAAGGACAAGCGCTGAGTGAGTGGTGCTAGTCTTTAAATGGCTACAGGAGGACAGATGAGGGCAAAGAGCTTAACAATAAGAAAGAACTATGTAATAAACAGTAAATGCGTTCTGGGGCAGGCACGGCAACGTCCTAAAGCAGCACACCACATCTCGCCTTGTTTCCACAGACACAAAGGGAAAATTAAAGTGTGCTCCTAAGCAGGGCTGGTACTTTAGGTAGATCAGACTTCATGCAAGCTCACAAATACTCCCTTTCAACTTTAAGATATACAGACTAATCCAAACCTGCAGGTGGCTGGAGCACGATGGAGAGAGGGAGAGAGGGAAGGCAAGAAGCAGAAAAAGAACTAAGATGACCCACTCTGGCTGCGCCGGCACAGCTCAGTGCCCCCACCCTCACACACTTCACTCTGTGAGCCCTCAGAAAGGCTGTCAGGAAAATTCTCCTTCTTAATTAAGCTCTCAGTGACACATTTCCTGTCACCTAACACCAGTGCAAGAGGTGGAAAGCCCTGCCCTTCCTCGCCCTTCTCCCTCCTACGGAGTTCCTTCTTCAGTCCCTACTGATAATTTATCACAACAACTGATAAATGCACACAGGTACCTACTGTTAACAAACTCCACATTCTACGCTAGGGTTCATTTCCCTGCAAAGGCTGCAGTCTGGAGGGTTTCTTAATAACTTTATTGTGGTTGCATATACACAACACAGGATTTGCCTCTACCTTTAGAAGTAAAATGTGTGACGTACTCATTATTAAGCAATCTCTTGAATTCTCACTTTATAAAACAAACTCTATAACCATTGAACAATGTATTTTTAAGCATAATAGAAAATAACTATTTTTCAAAATCTTTTTTCACGTAACTTTGTTTTTTCTAATCTAAAAATTCTAATTTATAAGCATATTACTGTACCAAATAACCAGAAAATGTTGATTTTCATTTTCATATCCAACTATATCATTTACTCAAAATTTTAGATATACATACATACATATATATCCTTTAAGGGGCATGAATATAAATTAGAAACTGATTCCTTTAAATCAATTTGACATCCACAAAACTATGTTATCTTATCAAAATGTTGTTACATTTCTAAATACCACAAATTAATATTCAAACTGAAAAGCTTTACCAAATCTTTACTTGAGAGAAGGGATGAGAAAACTAGAAAAAAAAATGCCTAGCTAACTGGCTGTCTAATTGTACACATTATAGCTTTTTTCTTTCTCATCCTGAGCAGGAGGACTTCTGTATAATGAAATCCATCCAATCTGATAATTCTGTGCTGCAGAAGTACACTGACATCACACTGTACCCCACTAATTACATAATTATGTGTTCATTTCAAATGCACCTAAAGAAAAGAGTAATCCAGCTTATACCGAACAATCAGTTCATTAGAATTTCATTTTACAAATATTTTGGACATCTTTAATCAGCTCAGTCCTGTTTCATCTCTCGGCTAATTCTCCATTACACGTACATTCACCCCGTCCTCTCCAGCTTTCAGCTGCTTCCTTGGTCTAATTCCTAGTCACACAATTGATCTGTTCCTCGGTGTTCAATTTAAAGTACAAGGCAAGACGAGGACCAGAGGCCTCAAGAGCCTCCTGCAAAGGAACTCTTGACTGGGGCCAGCATGATGATGGAGCACTCCACAGCAGAGGCTGGGCTCAGTCCCTAGCAATGCACAACAGCAGGCGTGAGCTTGGAAGAGCACTCTTCTAATCTAGCCACTTGGGAGTCTGAGGCAGGAGGGCTGAAAGTTCAAGGTCTGCCTGGGCAAAGTGAATTTCAGGCCTGAGCAGCTTAGTGAGCCCATCAAACTGAAGACTGAGAAGAGATCAGAGCCGCTCAGCAGGTAAAGCTCTTGTCTAGCATGTGTGAGGCTCTGGTTCACTCCTCAGGAGCACAAATACACAAAACAACACAACCTCACTTATTCTTTAACTTTCTGTGCCTAAGTGTCCTCATTTGCAAATTAAGAACAAAGAAGTCTAGATTCTCTAACTGTGTATGTGGTAGCCAGCAGAACTTACTGAATGAAAGAAGAAAGTTTTCAGCATTGCTGGAGCAGTGTAAGCCAAAGACTTAGCACAATAAGAGTTCACATACTCCTGGTTCTCATACTCCTAAACATTTTGGTTTTATTTTCAAAAGGAGGCTGTGGTATTAGTTTAGCCTTGTTGTGTCTCCAGTGCCTTCTCTCGCAGTCTCGGCTCCTGTCTATGGTTTGGAAGCCCCACTCCTCACTACCTTCTGTTTTCTAGCGAGATAACCAATCTTTGCTCACAAAGCCCAGAAAGTCCTGTCCACCACTCTGGCTTTAGTTTCCCTCCTCCTCTTGGAACCCTATCTTCATTTACTTCGTATCATCTACTGCTGTCTAAGCTTTTGACAAACTTTGTAGATTCTATTTCACCTTTTACTTTGCTATCCCCTAGCTAGCCCCCAAACAAACGGATGATACTGCATTTCGCACGAGCTGGGTGGCGCAGGTAGGTGAGGGTGCTCTGCACAGACGACTGGCCTCTTTTCACCCTATTGCAGCCGCACCCATGACTCAGCAGTCTTGGCAGTGCTTTCACAGGTCCTACAAGGCTCTAAAGGCGGACCTTAGCATATATGAGCAAAAGAATGCATGAACAGGTGTCAGTGGAATACTAAGGGCTACTTATTTCCTGTGTCTTTTGTGTTTTCATAAGTCAGTGATCCTCGTGAGACATCGAAGCGGTCCTCCGCTGCACTGCGCCCAGTGTCCCTTAACTAACGTTTACTGCTCCGTGCTTTCCGATAACTGGTATTTTCATAACGTTATGTTCAAAACACATGACTTTCTGCGGCAAAAGTGATTACTATCAATACATGTGAAACACCAAATATAATTTTAAAATATTCTTACCTAATCCTTTTTGTCCTGGATTCTTTGCAAAATTAAAAGTAAACTGGTAAAAATCCTTAAATCGTCCTGGTTCTTTCAATTCTTGTTCCATCTTGGGTATTTGGGCCTTTAGTTTTTCTATGCTGTCACATCTACATTATAAAATTAAGTTTGTAAATGGTTAACTTTTCACTATAAATTAAAAAAACTTAAGTTAATTATTCCTATGAGGGCTTGCATTTGTTTCCTAGAACTTATTTTTAAAAAATCAGATATATGGGATTTCATCTTTTTACATATATTAAGGATGCAGTCTCCCTTAGTCACAGGGGATGTAAGTCCCTCACTGATCCCTGAAACCTTGGTGAGCACCATGCTCAAGTATATGAGGCTTCTTCTTGCACATATATAGAGCTATGATACAAAGTGTAATTTATAAATGAAACATTAATGGGAACTAATAATGAAATAATTATGTGGTAATGAAAATCATATGCATGTATTCTCTATCTAGGTAGAAGGAAGAGCCTCTCTGCACATCTTAATTGTTGGCATCTCTGTTCCTGCACTGCCGGACTATACAGCCACCTGAACACAGGACTGGGATAGCAATCGGTAACTGAGAAAACCACTAAGTGATTACCAGACAAGCAGCATACAGAGGTATGCTGGACAAAGGGACAGTCATACTTCAGGCAGGACAGTGGGGCTGTTTAAAATCTTACCACTCTATTCAGAATGACGCCCAACTTAAAACTTAAGATTTTTTTTTCCTGGAAACTTTCAACTAATAATTTGGGAACACAATCAACTTTGAGTCACTAAAACATCAAAAAAAGTCACAGATGAAAGGTGACTCTTGTCTAGAATTAGCTTAATGAAGACAATGGATGATGAAATGTTAGAATTACTACTTCTCCAAGAAACTGGCTGGTCCTTTTATATATATATATTCATTCACCAAACTCAATACACTGACTTAAAGACTCCACTTTTGCCTCAGTGACCAGATAAGAATGCACACAATTGGTCAGGTGGTGCTGGTACAAGCCTTTAATCCCAGCACTCGGGAGCCAGAGGCAGGCAGACTGCTGTGAGTTCGACGCCAGTCTGGTCTACAAAGTGAGTTCTAGGACAAGCTCCAAAGCTATACAGAGAAACCCTGTCTCGAAAAACAAAACAAAACCACCACCAACAAAAAGAGCATGCACAATCAGTCCCACAGCCCCCGCTCTCACTCTGGTGACCACAGCCGGCCCCGCGGCTAGTCACGGGTTTAGCTTCCAAACGACTAGAACAAGGTCTCTTGCTAAGGAAGCGCACTTCTTGAAAACCTGCTTTTCATAAATCTTAGTTAAAGCCTGTACTGCCTTCAACCGAATCATTTAAAGCAGGACTGGGTGTTTTCTCTGTTTACAAAATTGTCAAAGAGCTAAAAAGGTCTATGCACTACATTAGTTTCCTCATAACGATGGCCTTAGAATGGAAATGTCCCATTTCTTAAAGATTCTGCAAACAAATCAACCCACTCTCTCCTCTAAACATTTCTGCTTTTTAGCTTCCTTCTATATTCTCTATAGCACTTCCTATTTTATATTAAAGGTCACATTTTATATTGTATTCTCCATAAACAGTGATACTGCTTTTCTGTAAGTTTTAGTGACATTGTCATAGAGAAGTCCAGCAGGCTTGAGCTGGGTTGGTTCAGCTAAAATACAGAGTTCCGGCACATTATTAATTTATTGCCTCTTTGTATTATGCCCCCTCCTCTGCCCTGCTTTGTAGTGGCCAGCCACAAACCATTGGGCATTTTTTTTTCTTGCCAGTCCACCCAATGCCAGGGTCAACTGACAGAGCTAAATTTAAAGCCAGGGGAGGAAGGGAAATTTTTACCCAGGTTGCTGTCAGTAGAGGGAAATGGTTTTAGTGTGGGAAATGTCCCAGCCGTGTACACCGTGGCGACAGCTCTGACATCTCCCACCCCCTGGCCTCCAACAGTTCTATCTGCATGGGTTCAGCTTTTAAGCAGGCACCCTGCCCCTGCAGCCCTGCCTCTCCCCTAGGGGCTGAATTCCAGCCTGGCTGGTTCACTTCATGCAGCCCCAGGGGTGCTAAGAGCTATTCCCACCTCTTTACACCCTAGGGTTTTCTTTTACACTTTCTGGGGTCAAATTACTGGTGAGGCAGTATCCACACAGGGCCCAGTTTTCCAGTGCCCCTCTGACTCAGTAAGTGGAGTCCTGATTTTAATCCTGACTAAATATCACCTGGTTTTATCACCTGTTATGAGTCAGTAAACACTTCCCTCGCAGAAGAAGTAGGCAAAGCAGTTACTGAGATGAAGCCATGCTTGGTTAATACGAGCTTCTTTGTTTTGTTATATTTTAGAGACAGGATCTCACAGTGCAGCCCAAGCTGGCCTTGAGCTACTATGTGGCTGAGGACAACCTGAACTCCTGATTCTCTTGCATCTGCCTCTCGAGGTCTGGTGATTCCTGGGCTGCCCACCATGCCCAGCTTTCAGACTATTTCTATAGTCCCATCAGGCACTGCCAGCAAAATCTTGACCTGTGACTTTTCAATTTACCTGTTCAAACACATTCAGCTAAACCAGCCAGCAAAGCACTAAGTAAAGCAAAAAGCATTTAACATCCTTTAGTTTTTAATTTCTGTATTTTACCAGCTCAGAGCATTTGGCCTCAAATTTGGAAATAATTTACTTGCTCATCCACCTTGCTATAAATATTAATATCTGATAGCTTGAATCTTAGTGACTCTCCTAGGGACACATGATTAAAGGGCAGTGCAGTTGGAGGAGGGCTACAAAGTTACACAAACATTTGGCACACCCAAAAATACCAGGGAAACAACATACTGACCAACACTGTTTGTGTGCCAGTAAAAACTTAAATTTCCATTTAAAAACAGATGAAAAGAACTGAGCTCCATCATTCTCACGACTATAGCCTCATCCCCTGTGGATGGCATATACTCACCCTAATTCTGCCATGCCATCCATGAACTCCCGTTTGGAGAACTCGCACTGTGTGGCCGCCCTGAACTTCCATGCGATGATCAACACACTAATGCTGGCTGGATCGAGGGCCAGATCATCACAGAACTGCTGTATGCCATCTATTCCAATTTTATTTTCATCTTGAGGATCTTTAAAAATACCAATACAATAGAAAATTAGTGCCATACTTATGTTATAGGTCATACCAAAAAAGACTGCTTTATTTTCTATTTTTTAAAAAAATCACAATATACCAAGGCTATAAAGCAATATTATTTTTATAGATGTTTCCCCATATAACAAAGTCACTACTAAAGTGTACAAAGGAAGTGTAAAAGTAGTCAGACATTTAATTTTTAAAAATCTCACTTTTGTGTGGCACAGGCTCGGAGCCACACACCTTTAGTCCCAGGGAAGCACTAGGGAAGCAGCAGGGAGATCTCTGTGAGTTCAAGGCCATCCTGGTCTACATAGTCAGTTCCAGAATATTCAGAGATACATAATGATATCTGTCTAAAACACACACACACACACACACACACACACACAAATCCACCTCACTTATTCATGTGAAAATGTGACATACACACAAATAAAATCAGACATGTTTATACAAGGACAAGGGATTTTTGGTCAACATACCCATATTTTATTTAATCAGGCATTCAAAATTAATGATATTAAATTGGAAAACTTTCTTAAAACAAAATTCATTTTAGTACAATCATTTAAATTCTAGTAAAACTAAAGATACAATTCAATCTTAATCTTGACAGTGTAAGTTTAATGTTTACAACAGGAAAATCATAAAGGTTAAAAAAAAAGACATATGGGTTGGAGAGATGGCGCAGAGGTTAAGAGCATTGCCTGCTCTTCCAAAGGTCCTGAGTTCAATTCCCAGCAACCACATGGTAGCTCACAACCATCTGTAATGGGGTCTGGTGCCGTCTTCTGGCCTGCAGGCAGACACACAGACAGAATATTGTGTACATAATAAATAAATAAATAAATAAATAAATAAATTTAAAAAGAGTAAAAAAAGACATATAAAAAAGAGATTCCCCTACGCTGCTACCAAATGCGATTAGCTAAATAAAGTGTCTGGTGGTGACTCTAGCAGTCATGATGATGCACATCAGACTGGGTGTGTGGTTTACTGAGAGCACTGGCCTGCATGATAATAAAGCCCTGGATTTAATTACTAAAATAAATTTTTAAAAAAAGCAAGACTTTGGAACATAAATTATGCATATAATAGAATCCCATTTGTGGAAAAGTTTGAAAATACCTCTATATATGCCTGCATAAACAAGACATGCATGTACCCATACTAGGCTATTAAATACAGGCTGTCCTCAGGAGACTAATGGAAAGCCCAACTGTTAATGTTTTCCAACCTTTTCCTTCTTCCTTTTTTTTCCTTTTGCTTTTCCCTTTTGGAGATGGTCTTACAATTTAGGCCAGACTAACCTTGAACTCTCAATCTGACTGCCTCTGCCTCTGAGATATATGCCAAACTATTCAAGTTTTTAAAAGTAGTGTTATGTTACAAAAAGTTATTATGCAGACTTTCTTACAACCTGGCTCAGCAAGTTTTACAAACACAAGGTTAGGAAAAACTGCCCCTAACCTTCCATTCTCGGACTCCGTGATGGGGTTAGGCCAGGAGGAGATGAAGAGCAAAGGAGAGTCATTTCTAGTATCCTCCAGTCCTGGGCTGTCAGAGCGCCACCACACAGGCTCCAGACTGTGGAGCAGACATCTCAGAACAAGCCTTTAACTCGGGAGAACTCTGTTCGAACATTTAATCATATGACACTCACCTTTGTATCTATTGTACAGTTGTTCTAACTTCTTCCTGTCCAATGATCCTTTGACACTCTCCCGTATATAAAGTTCTGGATTTTGAAAAAAATTATCTGTTGCAACATCTAACTTCCAGTCATTTTGAGATAGACAACTCACAGCAGTTTTTTCACTAGATTGTGTGAAGATCATAAACTGACGAACTTTATCCTTCTGCGATGATTTCAACTTGTTCTACGAGAACCAAAAAACAAACTGAAACTGTGTAAAATCACACATCACTCCACATTTCAATGTAGCTAAGTCATCGCCATTAAGAATGTTTTCCTTCACAAAGCATGAAAGCATCTTTTTCTAGGACTTACTTGTGATGTCATTAATCAGCAAGACAATTTAAAAGTATCAGAAGCACAAAGTGTGGCACAGTTCTGGAAAAGTAGCTGGTGTTGACAGAACAAGAGTACTCAGCCTCCTTTTCAAAGAGGACACACAGACAGAGACAAACTCCATGGGAAGAAGAGAACCAAACAGGTATCACTGCAATCCCAGCGCTCAGTCCAGCACTACCTGCCTGAGTGGTGCTATTTTCACCAAATGTAGGAAGGTGATGGAGTAGGAACTGCCTACATTTCTCCTACATGGTGTTTAGAAAATAGAATTCTTACTAGGATCCCCTCAAATAAGAAATCTATACCACTTAGATACTTCTTTTGAAAGGGTTCTTTTAATTTATAGTGTGTGGGGGGGGCACACATGTCAAGATGCTGATGCAGAGGGCAGAAGACAACTTGCAGGAGCTGGTTCTCCCTTCTCCCATATATGTCCTAGGGATAGAAGTCAGGCCGCAAACTTGGCGGCAGGCAGTACCTTTGCCAGCTGAGCCATCTGGCTGGCCCCTGAGACACTTCTCACTAAGGGTATCTTCTGTTTCCCTACAAGGAATCATCTCTTTTTCTTTGCTTGTGCCTAAGAGACCTCAAGTTTTCACTTGCCCTACACTGACAAGGATTCACTTCTCTGATGTAAACCCAAATAATGAGACAGGGTCACCAGGCTCTCCACTCTCTCCTGCTGTCAAAGACTGCTCTCCCCTCCCACTCAAGCAGGCCTCCTGGGCAAGGTCCACTGCACTCTTCCTCCTTTCAAGTCCCAATTCTGTTTTCTCAGCAAAATACTTGGGCTCCTCTAATGCTACCAAGTACACAGAGGGTCAGACACATTAAAGATACAGTGTTGTCTTTTGACCCCCTAAAGCTCTGACCTGACCCAGACTGACACCCCGAACCCAACCTCTGAACACGGAGCAAACCTGGCTAAGTACTTTGGTCACAAAGCTCACCTAGGTGTGTAGGAGAAATGCGGGAACAACAAAAGTAGCCTTGCAAACTCAAGTCCTGGTAAATTTTCTAGGAACCTCCCTGCTTGGTGGATATTTAAGAAGCTTTTGAGAATCTCAAAGGGACTATCAAAGATATAATAATTATCACTATCACAGAGAAAATAAGGCTGCAAAATCAAGTATAAAAAAAACCTTCTTTCTTGGAACACGAAATATGTTTATGCCAAAGAGCCTCATCTGCCACTCTCTCCTCTCTTGGCAAAGGTCAATGTTTGAAGTTATAGGTTACAGCCTCAGCCACTATCCTCCACTCAAACAGAAATTGTAAAATATATCAGCTTCCCTTTACTGACAACCCTACCCCTAGATACAACCCAAGTTATAGCCCAGTAGTTCTCAACCTGTGGGTCATGACCCCTTTGACAAATCTCTAGCTCTGAAAATTTTACATTACAATTCATAACAGTAGCAAAATTACAGTTACGAAGTAGCAACAAAATAATTTTCTGGTTGGGGGTCACCACAACATGAAGATGTGTACTAAAGGGCCGCAGGCTGAGAACCACGGCTCTAGTCTGTCACGTGAGCTGCACCTCTCAAAGATCCAGGATTACTCCTATCCTTGAAATGTATTATTCAATGACAATCCCAATGAAATAACCAAAAAGGAAATAATTTAAATTTCTGAAAGTTAATTAACTGAAAGGAAACAAGAAACCCATGAAATTACTCTGAAGCACAGCACACTTTCCCCCTTGAACCACAGGGCATGACATACTCCTTTAACGTGGCCGAGTGTCACTGTGATCCCCACCGCCACTGTATAATGTCAAAAGTGAACCTGGAAACTACTTTTGAATTAACCCTGATTGACTTCTTGCACAGCTCTCTGCTCCCCACCCCCATTCTTCTAAAGTGGAGGTGGCAAGACAGTCTGCCTTATCTGGGATTTTAACCTAACAGTATTGGGCCCAGTACAATGCTCCCTGTGGAAGACGGAAACTTAAAAGGACAGCTTAAACTACCTCTACAAGCCAAGACTCGTTCACCTGCATTAGAGATTTCCTGACAGAAAGCTAGACACTGGAAGACAGCGAGGGGAAAGATAAATCACTGTCTAGCCCAACTGAGCGACAACATGACATGAACTACTTAATTCATGTCATATCACTTAGTTTTAAATACAGTAACTATTTTGTCTGGGTCAATTATAAACTTTTAGTCTGTGGGGAAACAAACACTTTCTTCAAAAACAACTACTTGCCCATTTGTAACCTCATAAATGACTGGGCAGCACCTGGCAAAGGCCTGATAGAGGGAGGGAAGAGCTGGCAATGCTCGCTATGTGGTGCTGGTTTCTGCCTGCTCCTGCAGTGTCTGATAAGCACCTCCAGCTCTGTGATGGGCTGTCACATCCTCTCAGCTCTGCACCTAGAGCATGTACTCACTTCCCTCCAGGATGGTCTGCAGAACACAGGGCTCTCCTAAGCAAACTACACTGGCCCTATGCTCAAGCTGGTTAGAACCCTAACATGCCCATCCCCCTTTCCCAGGCCACACAGGTGGTATTGGGCAAGGTGTCCCAATTCCAAGAGAGTGGCATCAAAAGTTGGCCAACCTCAGAAGTAGGGTCACTAGATTAAGCAGAGCATTACTGAGAAGCAGGAGATAAGAGGATGGATTAAAATAAAAAACTGGAGAGGAAAAACAAAAGCAGATTTTTCTTTCTTAAATTTGGTTTCTGGAGAAAGGGTTTCTCTGAGTAGCCCTGGCTGTCCTGGAACTCATTCTACAAACCAGGCTGGCCTCAAACTCAAAGCCCACCTGCCTCTGCCTCCTGAGTGCTGGGGTTAAAGGCTTGCGCCACAACGCCTGGGGTGTAGGTTTTCTATTTAAAAGCTAATGGAGACCTTTTTCCATGAGCCAGCCTCCAAGACTTGGCAGATTAATTTCCTTTACTACATATTAAAAACTACTACAACAGAGTGGCTAGGGAATGGGATTAAGCAGTACAACCTTCAAACCTCACGTGTTACAGTCACTTAGACATGACCGAGTTTTCAAGAAAAGTCAAGAGTGGTAAACATGCAAGGACTTGCAATACTTAGGCTGTGTTAGAAAGAAAGAGAGAAAGAGAGAGGGAGAAGGAAAGAGTTTCATAACCTGAACAACAAAATTCATCTATTTTCTTTACAAAATAAAAAATGCCTAGACTATAAACACATACCACTTTGTACTTAAATCTTTCCTCCTATTTTAGCTCAATAAATTCAAATATTACATTAAAAAAACTTTCCCAGGAAGATGGTGTGTCTCAGTAATAGAAGTACACACTGCAAGTTTAACTTCAAGAACAAAAATAAGTAGTTTACCTGAAAAACCTCAAATATAGTGTTTTGGATCTAGCCAAGCACATCTGACCACTGAACTAACAAAACAGTGACTAGATTAACAGATCACAGCAAAACTTAATAATGACAGGAAAGTCTTCCTATATCGTGTTCCCCAAGAAAAACCATGTATATGGAAAATGACCTCCTGCCAACTAACGCCTCGAATTTTCAAAACAGAAGTAACTTTATTGAGGAAGTAGTACTTGTGGGAAAAAAAGATTCATTCATTTATTTTCACCCACAATTTCATCTTCTTACCTTACCCCTAAGCTTCAACTTCAATCTCAACTCCAGAAAGACACTCAGGTCCACAGTTTCAAAGAAATTCCTTTTTTAAAGGTGAGTCTGAACGTTTTCCTGCAGGCGAGCGGAAGGTGTGTGGGGGAGGGCATCAGATCTGCTGAACAGACCATGGTGAGCTGCCATGTCCTCTGCAGGAGCACCTAATCTCTTACATTCTGAGCCACCTCTCCAGCTCTGGAATTACCTTTTGAAATGCAATTCTAGTTAGCTGATACCTAGTTCACAAAAGTCAATGTTTCAAAATATCAGAGTATCTTAATGCAGCCAGGTATAGTGGCACAGAAGGCAGGTCTAATATGAGTTCAGGTCAGCCTGCTCTACATAGCGAGTCTCAGGCCAGCCAGAGCTATTTAGTGAGATTCTGACTCAAAATAAAACAACCTTAACGGTCGGTCATGTGTCACTTTCATTAAAAGCTCTATGTATAGTAGATGCCACTGAGATGGCTCAGCCTGTAGAGACACTTGCCACCAAGCCTGATGACCCAAGTTCAGTCCCCAAGACCCAGATGAGTAGAGAGAGAGAACTCCCACAGATGTCCCAACTTCCAAAGGTGCACTTCAGCACATATGCACCCTACATAAATACATAAATGTTATATACCTTTTTTAAAGCTGTGTGGCTAACGTGATTAACCAACTGGCCTTCCCACAGATCACAGGTCAAGAGGGCAGGAAAAGTCAATTCCATGAGGTGACCCTGCTGCAACAGAACACTTTCACCTCGGGACAAAGTCCTACTCCAGGGAAGTCAGGCTAAGAGAAAACTGCCCACATCTTTCCTTTGGTTGCAAAGGCACACAGTTTGTCGAAACTGAAGGTCTCCTCTCAGATCTACCTGGCAAGATTTCCATTCCACCCATAGAAAACTAATCTCTGATACAGCAAACAAAGTTTTCAGTTCTAGGCATTTAACTTGAATTAATTTAACTTTAACTTGTACAAAGTAAGGATTCTTATAGGCCCATAAATTAAGCAAGAACAATGGAGGGGGGACAAAACAAAATTATATAAAAGGCAAATGAAAACTAATGATCATCATAATAAAAAAAAACTATCAGCTTGTTTACTGAAGCTGCTGCTGTGTCAGACTTTACACTAGTCAATTCTTCTTTTTTGAGAGGGCAGAGGGTGGGGGAACCATGGAGAAGAAACAGGATCTCCCTTTGTGGCCACAGGCTAGCCTGAAACTTGAGAGATAGTCTTGCCTCAGCTGCCCAAGCTGGGTTTAGAGGCAACAGACCATCATGACTTACATATAACAACTCTGAAGAGTGGCCTCACTGGGCCCACCTTATAGGAAAGGAAGACAAGGCGCAGGGTAGAATCTACACTCACCCAAAAGAGCAAAACCAGTACCCAAAGCATGGTGCCTACCTTCAAAGAATGCAATCTTTCCATTATTCTACACACATGGTCATGGGAAATGAAAGCAAAGGTTAAGAAAGTGCCGCCACTGACTTAGCAGAAAGTGCAGGGAAGGGGGCAGCATTCTTCATCTACTTTAACAGAACTGACTTTTCCCTTCTCAAGTCAGATATCAGTATTCTAACTACAACTGCCATTTAAACACTGGCTCCCCATCTAATCCCCAGGCTAACATAGGGACTGGGATGGAACATCTATTTAGGACTTTGCTGGGGAGTAAGGGGATAGGTTATTTTTAAGACAAGTAATAAAACAAGATGAAAAGTATATTTATGGCTCCATGACAGTCTGTCTTAAACAGATGACAATCTATAGCATTGAATGAAGAAAGAGAAAGGCCTACAGCTACTGGAAGTCATTATTTCCTTTTTCAATGAAAAGGCTTGACACACACACACAAAAAAAAATATAAACAGGCTATGGCCAGAACAACTTACTGAGAACAACTTCCATTACTAAGCTACAACAAACAGAACTCTCAGGATACTCTTTTCCATTCCAATCTGCAGTGGAGAATGATTAGGGATGAGTTACTAGGCCCGTGCAGCTTATCACTCGTTCTCTGCACCATGAACAATAGTTTACATCATCTAAGAGAGGCAGCGCCCTGCACTGGACAGAAGTCGAGAATGCTGTGCAGTTACCATGCACACGACACAATCAGAAAGTACATCTATGGGATTCAAAATGGCTCCAGAAAATGCTCCTCATGGGTTTGTTGTTGTTGTTTGAGCAGGGCCTTCCTCATACTGTAGCCCAGGCTGGCCCAAGACCTCTCACCATTTAATACTGAGTAGCCTTGAATTCACAACAATCCTATCCAGTCCTCTCCACTGCCAGCAGAGGCATGCCCAATCACACCTAATCCTCACAAAAGTCTCAACAAGTGTTCTATTCATAGACATTCGAACAATTTTCTCTTCATTACTCCTCAATTGTTAAGTTAGTTAAAAGATGGTTGTTGTTGAAAATTGAATAATGTCTTGATTTTTTACAAAAAGTGACTACTTAAAAGTTAGTTTTGCTAATTTCTAGTGAAATGTGGTAAGGAGACAGAAACAAGTTCCTTTAATTTTACTTTTGTTGGTCACTTTTCAATTAATCTTCGCTAGTTTATGACTTGACCATTGAACAAGCAGTCCTAACAGGTTGATCTCCCTAGCTTATGGCTTTACCATCAAACAATCAGTCCTAAGAGGTAACTTTGCTCTTCAAGCCTAGCGCAATGATTACTCCCCCAGCCACCTGAGAAGCCAAAACAGACCATCTGGGCCCAGGAGGTGGAGACCGGCCTGGACACTCTCACCTCAAAAATAAACAAATTGTTTTTCCCTTTTCATAAACATTTTTCTATTAAAAAAATTCTAAAACAAGAACCCAAAGAACTGTGTATTTTAAAAGTTTTGCAGGTAATTACAATGGCTAGCATTCAACAACCAATCAGTATTTGTTTCATAAAAAGTGGAATCTTTTTATGAATTTTAAGATTTCTATCTACTCAAATTTTAAGCAATACACTAATAATGTAATAACTACTCTAAATGTGAGATAGGGACTACTCGCATGTACCACCCATAGCTAAGGATGACCTTGAACTTCTGACTCTTTTGTCTAGGCCTCTAGGGTGCTAGGATTACAGGCATACACCACCATGGCTAGCTCATATAATGGCAGGACGAAACCCAGGGCTTTTTTCAAGTACTCTACCAGTCCTCCAGCCCCTTAAGTGTTTATTAAAACTAAAACATACCAACCTAACAAGGGGACAGGTTGTATATACTTCGGCAACTGATCACTACCTCAGTGAGGGATTCAAAAGTATAATTGGATATAATTCTTTAGAAAATTACTACTTGAGTAAATCTCTTAAATTTTTACAGGCAGACCTGCAGTTTAATGCAGACATACATCTAGGCTAAACACCAATGGATAGACAACAAAAATAATAAATCATTTAAAAATTTTTAAATCATAAAAGTAATGAAAGATGGCTTTGGAGGTGTTTTACCCTGGTTGAGGGGTACAAACCTAAAATAGCAAGGTAAATAAATTGTTAACTACTCAATAACTTTATTCTGTTCACACAGCAATTTAATCCTATTTTGAATTATTTCTCTTCATCATAGCTGACTCCACCATGGCCTGAACACTGCCTAGTGCTATTTATGCTTTTATTGTTGAGTTGTTAGCTTTGAGGAAGGGTCTTACTGTATAGCTCTGGTTGTCTCTGAACTCATTATGTTGCCCAGTCTGGCTTTGACTCCCACTTGTGATCTCCTACCTTAACCCCCTGCATGCTGGGATTACAGGCACCACCATACCCAGAACCTTACATCCTGAACTTCAAAGAGATTTTCTTGGGGGGGGGGGGGGTGGCACATCGGTGGAGTACTTGTCTACCATGCACAAGCCCCCTCAGAGCTGTGTGTGAAAGGGGCTGCCTCAAATTTCCTCTATGGACACACCAACCTAAGAGACCATACTAAAAAGGCACTCAAACGTGTCCTGTTCTCTTACAACTTAAGAAAAACAAAACCCACACTCAGTTCATTTTATTTCCGATGTTTTACACCAGAGTCTTAATTTTCAATTACATATTTAATTTGATTTAACATAGAAGCAACTTAGTTGCATTCAATATAAGAAACTAGCCAGAGATTCCATATCAGTAGTGAAATATTACTTGATTTTTCTTTCTCTCTTTTATTTTTTTAAGGGAAAACAAACTGAGGGCTGGAGTCGGGACCATGTCTGTAATCCCCACTCTTTCCCATACTAGCTCTTCAGTTGCCAGCTATGCTGCCAGGAGGCGGCAATACTGCCTACTCCACAAGTAGGAGTAGGCATACACAGCTATCGGCTGTCAGACGAGCATGTGCCATGTTCTCAATAATTCTCAATTTCTTCTCTCCTCAGTTTTCTGCACATAGTCATTGATGTATATATGAACCACCAAAACATCCAACAACTTAAGAAAAACAATTAAAATTAACTCTAAAACAGCTAGAGGAAAATTCTGTATTAAACATTATATAGCAAAACAGAATCCCAAACTTTGTACGCATTAGCTACACAAGAAAAACTTTAGCCAGCTGGTGGTCCCAGCACTCAGGGAGGCAGAGGCAGGTGGATCTCAGTGAGTTCAAGGCCAGCCGCCTCAAAAAAACAACAAAACAGAAAACAAAAACAAAAAAAAAAAGAAAAAGAAAAAACTTTAATGAGAATCTTGTATGTAAAAGACTAAAAATACATTGTAACAGGATACCTGAGACAAAAAAAAAAAAAAAACAAAAAAACAAAAAACGCCATCATAGAAGTATAAGTCTGGTTATCTTAACCTCACCGAGGCAAAAGCCAAGCTCTCCCTCCCTCCACTCACTCTAGTGGCCTCTTCCATCCACTCCCACACTGCTCACCTGTCTCACAAACCCTTCTCCACCCTATTTCTGCGAGGCTGATTCTCTCAACTCCAGTTAGCTTAAGTTTTCTCTCCTCAGTAGGGCAGACACTATTTTGCTATTTTGTATCCCCACTTCCACCACGCAAGGTATGGGTCTAAGCTGCCTTAGTGTCTTTTCCCGAGAACACTTAACACCTTCTAAACAGTAGTGGGGAGATATATACAATGTTTCCTTCTTGACTTTCCCTAGATTTCTGTCTGACTTTCCAGGTTTCTGTCTGATGGATGCAGATAAATCTCAAGGCTTAGAACAGTATGAGGAACATAGCAGATACCTAACCAACCAAAAGCAGCCAGGCCCTCCTTTCCTTGAGATTATACAAAAGATGAGCCACAAATTTCAAAAAACAAACCAGAGCGGTTTTACATACTGCATTTTTAGGGCCTGCAATTTGCAGAAAATATAATACACATTTCAAAGTCCATATACTTTAAAGTAATTAAAAACAGTAATTGACTACCCATTAATTTTAATTTTGCTACTTAACACATTTATAATACTTATTTTCCTACTTAATATCATTTACTCTCAAATGCAATTTTCAGCCACTTTTCTAGATTTCATTTCTAGTCGATTTTAAAAACGTATTTACATGCACTACAAATACCAGGAAATGACAGCCTGGGAGAAAACAGTTACATTTTTGTAACCATCTTACAAACTTGAACCTCAAAACCCTGAGCCTCCATTTCTTCTTTTATAAAGGGGAGGAGACAAGCCAGATGATTTCTTAAGACACTATAGGTCTAAAGTTTTCTGGTAATTTATAAAAATCAAATAGGTCACACAATCTACACATATTCTGCACACTTAAAAATCATTACGATCATAAAGTTATTAAACTCAGAACTTCAGAAGTTAAGGAGCCCAGTCCTTCCCAATCTTAGAAGGAGAAACTCAGATGTTTTGAATACTTCTTAAAATACACTGGCCTATCAGGCCCTGCCTAGGTTTGATCCCCAGCCCCGGGTTATTTTTGGTCTCTCTGTGAGTGTGAAAGACAGGTAACTGAATTTTTTTCCTTATAAAAACATTTTCAGATATTCCATCATTTATGTCTTTCATGTTGTAGAAATTAGCTGTGGTTCACCTACCAAAAACAAAACAAAAAATACCTAACAGCCTAAAACTGTACCAAGAAAAAACTATAAATTTATAATGAAATACATTTACTGTTAGATTCTTATGGTCCCGTATTGACTTTCTAAGCTAATATGATCATACCAAGACTGTCCGAGTGACCTAAAAATGAGTTAAGGCATAGAAAGTGCTTTAAGTTAAGGGCATCTTATCACAACCAGTACCACTTGCATGACTTCTGGCTAAGTTCCAAAAGGAGCTAATTTAATATTAACCAAAGGGACAGAGGGCTACAAGCCTCATCTAAACAGCAAGAATCCTACGTTCCCAATGAGCACTGGCAGGTACTGGATTTGCAGGGAATCTGAAGGGTGCTGTCGGAGGAAGCTGCACACAGACACCGCCATGGTTAAGAGTTCATCGGATACCGGGAGACCCGCACGCACTTCCTTATGTCAGCCAGCTACAAGCACCTTAGTAAGAGAGTGGAAACTCTTAGGGGTTCAGGGGTGATGTCCAAGGCCTGTCCAAGAAGAAACTGCAGACACTCTGTTGGGTCTTTGGATTTACACTCTAATCTCAATCCAAACACTAACCTGTACTCTGCAGGAAAGCCTTCTTAGAAATACAAAGTTTTACGAACTTTGCACAGAAGAGAAATCTTGAATATGTAGGACCACACCACACAATCAACACATGAGGCCAAAGCAGCTGGAGGCTGGGACCACATTAAGTGTCACAGAGCGAAAACAACCCCCCCCCCAAACTGAAGACTGAGAGCACACATACACCCTCCTCCCCAAAGAGGCCCTTCTGCTCTCCGGAGCGAAAGGACCCAATCACCTTTACTATTCACCCAGCAGCCTGCCCGGAACTCCAACACGGTGTGACTGTATACTTCCAAACTGAAAAACAGTGTCCAGCAGCGCCAGGTACTTAATGACAAAGGAGTCGCCTCACTCCAGCGTCTTCCAGCTTCCGTGACTTTTTCTCACCCGAACAAAAACCAGGAGGGGAGCAACTTGACAAACTGTTTTTTAAGAATCACCAATGGTCCCTAACTGCTATAATAAAGCAATTACTCCTCCCACCCCAAGCAAATAGAGCGGGCGCTCGGAAGGCAGCAGGTCTCGGGTCCCCCGGCTGCACTTCCGTCCGCAGCCCGGAGCCTCCCCGTCCTCTAGCTGGGACCGAGCCTCTGCCGAGCCACCCCAACTCCCGGGCGCCCGGCGCTAGCGCGTCCGGACGGGGAAGGCCGACGCCGGCTCGCCAGGGCCGGCCGCACCGAGGGGCCCGGCCGGGACCAGGCAGCGCCGGGCCCGCTGCCCAGGCGCCGCCCGGCCGCACAATGGGGCGCGGGCCGTCCCCCAACGCCTCCGCGCCCGGCGCCCGGCCCCGCTCCGGCGACTAGGCCCCGCCGCGCTCCGCTGCCCGGCCCTCGCGTAGCGGCGGCGCCGGGAAGGGACCGGCCGAGTCGGGCGCCGGGGGAGCAGTGGTAGCGGAGCGCGGGCGGGTCGGGGGCCCGGGCCGGGCGGCACGGTGCCGCGGTGCCTCACCATGTTGGTGTCCTCCGGACCTCTCCCCTCCTCCTCCGGCTCCGCAGCGAATGGACGGCGGCGGCGGCGGCGGCGCCTCTCACGGGCTCGCCGGGCTCCCGCTCATGCGCAGTGCGGCGGCCCGCGGAGCGGCCGGGCCGCGGGAGGCGGAGGGCGCGGGCCCCGGGGTGGGCGGCCTGGCCTGTCGGCATCCGTGGCGCGAGCGACCGGGTCGCCGGGGCTGAGGCCACGCGCCGAGACCCGCGCGGCGGGCGAGCGGGGTTTCGGCCGGCGCGTCGGCACCCGAGACGGCGGGGCCCTTGCTGCGCCCCCACACAGGGCGCCCCGGTCACGGCCGCGTCCTGTCCGCCGTGCGCTCCTAATAGCTCCACGTCGGAGTCCCCTGGTAAGTTTTGGGGAGAATCCGGGAGACTATTGCACCTAGAGTCACTGTCATCATGGTGGACTGTCCAAGCTCGACCTAGCCTGGCTTCTGAGCTGCGGTCCAGAGGACGCGTGTGTGCAGCAAGGAGAAAGAAACACAGTGCTCCCTGCAGAGGAAGGAAATAAAACAGCAAGTACGGCACTTTAAAAAAAAAAAAAAAAAAAAAAAGCTGTTGTAGATTGCCCAGGTTTGTGTTTGTCACCCAACAGTACCATCCGCTTCTTCATCACCAACATGGGTCTCCCTTCCAACACCAGATCAGCCCTAGAAGTTAACAGCCTTCCAAGTTCCTACTGAAGAAGGGTTTTGTGACACTCCTCGAGGCCTCCCACTACGGCTTAGAGCTAACCACGTGTTGGGAGCTCCCAGAGCCCCGCAGAGGCAGCGCTTTGGCGCTCAGACCTGTCCCTCATTCTTTCCATCGGCATGTGTACGCTGATGTGACCCGCCTCTTGCAAGGCCCTAAGAAAATAACACGTACCAGGCGTGAAACTGGATCACACCTGTGGATATTCTCTAGGAACTCAACCTAGTGACCTGAAATATTAACGAAGAGTGCCTCTTGCTGCACTTCTCGTTAGACCTTATTGCAGCTAGAGCCTGTAGGTTTGCCTAAAGCTCCTTTTTCCTAAGTGCCAACTCCAAGGGATGATGCTTAGTTCCACGTGTCCTCCTTCTCTCCTGCATTTAAACACTTCCTCCTGGAATCGCCATCGTTTTCCATGACTTGGTTTACTTCTAGACTCCCCTCCCCTGACCATTCTCTGCTAGTTAGGCTTTTCAGTGATGGGTTTTCCAGAACCAATCCCGAATCTCTTCTTATATTGTATTCCTAGACTCCTGTCCATATCCTCAGTTAGTCCAAAATCTTGACCGAAGTCCTTCAGTGGTAGATCCCAAAGACACATTCTGTGCATTTTACAGACTCTCTAAGTCAAAGCCCTACCCCAAACCTCCTTTCCCCCCTGCTTTTTCATCATGCAATCTAAATATCAGAACCATCCACAGTGGCTCAACCTCATTTCCCTTAGTCTAAGCTTGCCAATTTTATCACATGAACAAACTTGCACTCTACCTCTGTCTCTTAGCCAAAAGTCCATTATCTCTCGTCAGTAGTCTCTCTCTCTGTCATCCCTTTTGAGATGGTAGGGATCTGACCATGTAGTCCAGGCTAACTGCTAACAGTTCTGCTGTGCTGCCGAGGATTACAGGCCTGTTGTTCCATCTTCTCTATACTTTTGCCTTCTGTGCCAGAGATGTCCGTCTGCAATGCACCTTCTCCAAGAACTATCCTAGCATGAGCGTCTCTGGAGTCATGGGGGGTTTTCCTCCCTCATCTTCCCACCGCCTTTGTCATGACTCTCCACAAATGCAGCTCGTATTTCTGTGTTTGCCTGCTAAGCATGATACTTCATGTTTCGTGGCTTGATCTTATTTTGTCCCTGGCACACTAGCCAACAGAGTGAGGGCTCCCCATGTATCGCACTGTCTAAGCCCACAAGACTCATGGAGAACTCCAGGTCTGAGCTATGTCCATTTTGTAGGGAGCACCAAAGCACAGAGTAAATTATATGCCTAAGGTTACCCAGCAAGCAGTAGAGCTAGGACTTAAACTCAGACAATCTGCTTATAATGTGTTCTCTTAATTACACAGTTTATTTTTTACTCTGGGTTTCCATAATCGGGGCATCTCGTTTTGCATTTCTATGACAACCCCTCCCCCCCGCCCCGGTGTATACTGTTGGATTTGACATCCTCTGATAATCATTTGCCTCTGGACAGGGGCAGAGACCTGATGACATGCATCTTTGAGGTAATTTTGTTTTGCTTGTATGTGGAGTCAGTGATGCCGTGGTATTTGCATGGACCTCAGATGACAACCTCAGGTGTCATGCCTTCTACATTGTTTAAAATGGGGTTCCTGTTGTTTTCCACCTCATATGCCAGACTGGCTGATCCTTGAGCTCTGGGAATTCTCCAGTGCCCACCTTCCATTTCGCTGTAGCGGTACCAGGATTTCACACAATGAACGTGTGCTCTACTCTTCCGTACCTTCTGAGGATTTAATCTCAAGTCCTCAGGTTTATGAGGCAAGTGTTTTACCCTATCTTTGAGTTTTAGTGTTGGGTGAGGGGTTGACCTAACCTCTGTCTCTGTTTCTCTCTCTCTCTCTCTCTCTCTCTCTCTCTCTCTCTCTCTCTCTCTCTCTCTCTCTCTCTCTCTCTCACACACACACACACACACACACTGAGAGGGGGAATTTTAGTTGGATAAATTAAAGAAAAAAAATCAGCCAGATGGTGCTTAATCCCAGCACTCAGGAGGTAGAGGCATGTGAATCTCTGAGAGTTCAAGGCTAGCCTTGTCTACAGAGCAAGTTCCAGAACAGGCTCCAAAGCTACACAGAAAAACCAGGTTTCCATGGATCTTAAGATTGTAGGTATACAGCTCAGAGGTAGAATGTTTGCCCTGCACTTAAAAAAAGAAAAGAAAAAAAAAAGAAAAAAAAAACTGGACCAGGTATGGTGGCACATGCTTTTAATTCCAGTACTTGTTAGGCAGATGCAAGTGGAGGCCAGGCTAGTATACATAGCAAATTCCAGCTCAGCCAGGGCTGCACAGTGAGAGCCTCTCTCAAAGGAAGTTCTAATAATAATGTGCCCATACTGTTTGTTATTATAGTAGGATGTTCATGCTCCTTAGCATGAACATGTGTAAAATGCATATTATACACAGGGACATATGGTAAATGCAATAGCTATGGTACCCACCTCTACATTTCTAGTCTACAGAACTGAATGTGAAATGAAGAATATTAATCATTATTATTGTGTGAGATAAGCATTTTTGTAAAAATTGTCCTTTTTTTAATTGGCAGGTTGTTGAAGATAAAGCGTAAGTTACAATATTTTTTTAACAAAAGGTTTTCATTAATATGTTCCAAATGCTTTAGGTTTTTTCAAATGCAGAATTTGTGTGTGTGTGTGTGTGTGTGTGTGTGTGTGTGTGTGTGTGTGGTGTCTGCAGGTGTGCATGTACCCTTGTGGAGGCCAATGAGGAGATCAGATGTCCTGCTCCGTCACTCTGTGCCTCACTCTTTGGAGACAGGGTCTGTTACTGAACCTGGAGCTAGACCAGCTTCCAGCAACATCCACTGATCCTCCTGTCTCAGCTCTGTCCCAACCCAGCACTGGGTTTGCAGTCTGGCATGTCTAGCTTTGTATGTTGGTGCTGGGATCTGAACTCAGGCCCCTGCTGTTTAAGCAGCAGGCTCCCTTCCCTACTGAGCTATCTCTCCAGTCCCTTAAATACATAATTTTAAAAGCTACTTTTATAGCAGTGATTTTGGCTAAGTAAAAAGAAATCAGATGAAAACACCTAGCTGAAATCCAATATTGCATACATGCATACTCATATTCTTTTGCACCCATGGCTATAATGGCATAGTGTTGGTAGACAGGTGACATTCCAAGGTAGACCAATTTGGAAAATGTTGCTGTAAAAGTTTACATTTTCATGTTAAGGTAAACATTCACTGATAAAAATCATTGCAACTCAGTTTAGAAAAACATGGAAAACCAAAAAGTCTATATTCTAGAATCTGTGTATGGCAGAAAGAGGAAAACTGAAAAGACAGATTGTTAGCATTTCTGGTAGTTCACTTAGCATCACTGCAGGCTAGCTCTGTATGCCCAACTTCAGTTTCAAGGCTTGAGTCTGAGCTGTGGCTCCCAGTCTCTCACTCATACCTAGTTCATGCCATTTAGTCCAGCGTTTACATGTGATGTGTTTATTGGACCCACGCTTACTTATTTATGTGTACATGAATTTGTCACAATGTATTTTTGCCTGAATAAAATACCATGTAGTGCTTATTGATGCAGAATTGTAGTATGTTTTATGCCTGTGTGTACTGGAAATTGAACTCAGGGCCTCATATTTGCTGAGCACACCTGTGCCTCTATACTTTACCCTCAGCCTCCAAAATATAACTTTTAAAGGCAGAGCCCTTTTCTTTAAGAGGTTAGACCTTATGGCCTACAGGAAATCTATGGGGTACACAGGCCCCAATTCGCACCAAAATTATGAGAGTAGGCTTAGAAGTAAAAGCCTTTGCTGTCCCCTGCCCCAGTAAACGTTACCAGTGAAACTGAAGGAATGACTGCCTGGGACTCTTTCCTCCACATTCTGAACCATTCGAAGAGGAATCCTTAATCAGGACAAAGGGAAAAGCCTCAGGGAATTAGGCAACGCTATCCACTTGTAACAAACGCGTAATATTGTGGAGGGTCACCTTCTAAATAGAAAATAGGAATATTCACCAGAGCCAGTCTGTCACCTCAAGGTCCATGCGGATGTGCTGATTTTAGCTGTTTCACACTCATGGTAGAGGAATGGGCTTGGCGCAAGTAACAGCATGGACCGGGGAGTCAGCAGTAGGAAACTCAGGGATCATCACTGCTGATGTCACAATGTCCTACTGTCCCAGCGTGAGCCCACTTCTCTGCCCAAGTAGGCTCAGTCCTTCCTAAACGTGACCCCCTCTGCTCAGGTATTCATCCGAACAGCTCTTCAGTTTCACTGGATGAAGTCAGTAGAGAGAACATGGCCTCCAACAGGCATCTCCCACCAGGATGGCAGGAGAGCGCCCCATGTCCCTGGTTCTTTAGATACCTTCCTAAGGCATCTCCCACCAGGGATGGCAGGAGAGCGCCACTGTTGAATTATCACTGCTGCCCCCTCTTTATCACGTGGATAGTATGTAAGATATAAAACTGCCTTTCTGGGGCTTGGTAGTCTCAAGTACAAATGAAACTATTGTGTTAATTTTTATTAAAATTCACAAAAATCCTGTTTGATTCATTGCTAGTGAACGGTTCCCCAAATCAGGGAAAGAGCCAAGTTTGCCCACCTTTAATCCCAGCCTGGGGAGACTGAGGCAGATGGACCTTGAGTTCTGAGCCAGCATGAGCCACACAATTGAGACCGCATCTCACAAAACAGGAAAAATCAGGGAAATATAGACATGTTCACTTTTCTCTCTCGAGGGTGTGGCATTCGCAGGGCACTCCTGCCTGCTAACTAATGGTACAGTGCAGGCAAATGGTGAGCTCTCAGGTTTCCTCATAGTGACATTTAAAGGTTTTGTTTGTTTGTTGTTTTGTTTGGTTTTTGGTTTTTCAAGACAGGGTTTCCTTGTGTCGCAGCTCTGGCTGTCCTGGAACTCGCTTTGTAGATCAGTCTGGCCTCCATCTGCCTGCCACTGCCTCCCAAGTGCTGGTATTAAAGACATGCACCACCTCCGATGGGAACATTTTAAGTTTTTAAAAGACATTATTTTTAACACTTCATTTAACCCAAATATATACTTAATATAAAATACTACAGAGATGTTTTATGTTCTGTTTTCCAGGTAGGATTTGCGTTAGGTGAGTACCCCCACCTTCCATGCACACTAACTTCAGCCCAGTTGCTCTCTGTGGGAGCAGCTCCTGCCTTGGTTAGCTCAGGCCTGGGCAGTAGTTGGCCTGAAACAGATACTCAACAATCCTGGGAGGTTAGTATTCTTTTAAAATTATTATTATTAAGTTTTTAAATTTTTATTTTGTATGTTTGGGAGTTTTGTCTTCAAATGTGTCTGTGCACCGTGTGCATCTAGTACCCTTAGAGGTAGAGATAGGTGCTGACTCTCCTGGGACTGGAGGTACAGACAGTTGTGAGCTGCCATGTGAGCACCAGGAATTGAACCCAGGTCCTCAGGAAGAGCATCCAGTGCTCTTAATCACTGAGCCATCTCTCCAGCCACAAAGTTTTTACCTTCACAAAATAAACAGAAATCAAAGTAAATCCGGAATATTTGTATGTAACCAGTAGAAAGCACAGAAATTTAGCACTTGGGAAGTTCTGACAGTTCAATTGGAGCCAAACTTTGGACAAGAGAGAAATAAAGTATAATAGAAATAAGCGTCTCAGAGCTACAGATGCAGCTCAGGTAATAAATGCTTGCCTACCACTGCCCCGGCTCTGGTTCAGTCCACCAGCAACCAGAAACCAGGTGTAGTGGCAGCCCTCCTGATACCATACTCAAGGAAGAGAAACCAGGTGTAGTGGCAGCCCTCCTGATACCCACACTCAGGGAAGAGAAACCAGGTGTAGTGGCAGCCCTCCTGATACCCGCACTCAGGGAAGAGAAACCAGGTGTAGTGACAGCCCTCCTGATACCCGCACTCAGGGTAGGCAGAGGAGTCAAATGTTTATTGTCACTGGGTGTATCCTTAATCGAGGACAGGCTGGGCTATCTGAGAGTCTGTCTCAAATGTGTTTGTGTGTGTGCATCTATACGTCTGCCTTGAATACGTGTTTTTATATGTATAGCAAATTAGGAAGACCACATACACAAAACTTATTTTGAGGTAGTGGGAATTGAACCTAAGGTCTGTGTCCAGACAAACAAGCCCTCCATATCGAGCTACATTCCCAGTCCTCTCTTCACAGTTTAGTTCTGAGCAAGCCTCCTATGTTACCAGCCTGACTGGCCCCATCACAGTGGTAATAACTTCAGAGAAATTACTTAGGATTAATGAGAAGGGTTTCTAGAAAATTTTTCTTTGCAAATATTAGAAAACAGAGAAAATACCGATATCAGAGTCAGGTGAGCATAAATGAATGAGAATAATCAAAATAAGAATGTTTATATTATAAGATGATCATTTTGAGGGCATGTCTATACAAAAGGAATGCCAATGGAGAAATCAAAAGCAAAGTCCAGCTGCGTTAATGTGGTGTGAAAAACTAGGAGATCCTTTTAGGGCAGCTGAGCAAGGAAATGACTGGGCTGGATTCCTCTCGGGGATGTGAGACGGCAGCTTCTAACTGACCTCCTGCAGCACTGTGAGCTAAGGCTGCGACCACAGTTCGCTAGGTGGGACCCAAACCATGAATCTTAGAGAATTTGATGTTCAGAGGTTGTCTTTGCTTTTGTTTTCTGCACTCGTGGTTTTCTTGATAACCTTGACTACTCGGGATGGGCCAGGGTGGGTGTTGAGTGGGAAGGAAGGAAGCCTGAGGCCTGTGGCTGGGCAGGCCTGGTGAGCTCTGGGGTGTGGGGGGAATGACAGCAGGACTAACAGGTCAGGCCTAGCTGGAAGGAGCAGCCATTGGGAGGGGTCGAGAGAGTCCATCCATAGGACTCAGAGCACAGTTGTGGAGTAGGAGAACACCATGCTTGTCTATGCAACTGTGCTGGACTGCACATCTTGACTGAATTCAATGGCCCACATCCAGGCTCTTTGTTTACTAGCACTGAGGAAGGGGTTAAGTTGGCTGGTTTGGGGTCTGAGAGAGGCCTCCATTTCTTTCAGGTGGGGGGCTGATCTTCAGAACTAATAAACAGCTTTGATAGGCATAAAGTCACCGGCTGGAATTTTCCACAGCACCTCTGATATCTTAAGTTCAGATCCCTTAGTTTTTTAGTTTTGTTTTTTTTTACATTATTTTAAACAACTTACAAATTGGCATACAGCATCAGCTTTGCAACTTCTGACCCGAAAACAGTCATGGACAGAAAACATGTTCCATTTCATCACTGTGTGACTGGACAGATGCCACCTTCCCTCTTTGGTAGCAAAGTCTGTATTAACTACTTAGTTCCCTTCTGTGTCAGAGTCCCTGGATGGATAGCTGTTGTCAGTGAGTCACCTGTTGAACACAGAACCTGTGTGTCACTACACTTCAGAATGCTAGAAATACAAAACAGAACCAATCACAGTTCTGGAAGCCTTCCCATGCTACTCATCCCAGAGTTCTGTGTTAAGCCAAAGGGAATCTGTGAGAGGCGAGGTCTCTGAGGAAACTGCAAGTGCTGGGGCAGGGGGTGAGCGGCAAGCACAGGGCTAGGCTGGCTCAGCCACAGGAGAGGCAGCTCGAGTCACCCAAACTGGTCATTTCACTGTAGAGGTGGTAATGGCTTAGTTCCTAAACTCTCTGAGCCTCATCTATAAGAGGTCCACCGCATAGCCTGTATGACGGATAACGGAGACAGCACACATAGCACAAGAAGATAAGTAGCGGCTGCCCATTCTAGAAGAGGTGACATGTGAATTGAGGTTTGAAAAATGAACAGCAATGAATATCAAACTGAGGTGATTTTATTTTCAAGAACAAAGTTTTTGAAGTAACCTAATAAATTATATACCAAAATTTGGAAAGAATCAGTTCCTTCCAGAGGCCTTATATTTGTACAACACTACACCACACAAATTAACAGTAACCCAGATCAGTCATAATAACAAGTATCATGGAAGCATAAGGAAGTCAACAATGACTGGACAGTCTGATCCCTCAAAACAGCAGGCTGACATGTAGCTTCTTCTGACAGCTGACTGGCTCTTGGCATCTAGAGACACTAAACAGCAGAGTTAGCCAGTTGTTCATAAATATCTCTGTACATTATCACACATCTCCAGATCTCTAGAGAATGTGATCTCAGGATAAGAAGCTGTGACAACAATGGCCAGCGACAACTCAGGAAGTATCTTTTAATCACCCCATGATGCAGAAGAAATTAGGAAGCAGCACACTCCTCTCCTTTCTAGACAGTGGAGCTGATGCCGAGTACGAAGTCCTGGCATCTCATCTGCCGCTCTTCTTGTCTACAACAAGACACAATAAGAGACTCAAGACATGCCACACGGATTAGATGGTGGACAGACTGTTGAGTGAGATCTGGCTTATTCCTTAGCAGTAACTTGGGTTCAGACAGGGCACTCTAGCACACTACGTACTAGGTTCAATCCAGCCCCAGATGATGATGGTAGCCATTTGACTCACAGAGAGTGAAACATTACAATTTATAAATTATAGCAGTGAAAACTTGTTTACATGTCTGTGGAAGCATTGCCATACTAGGAGCCAAGAGCCCAAAATGAAAAGACAAATATGAAAATAAAACTAGAGACTAACATCCCTTTTAAATATACATGCAAAAAATAACTTGAGAAGTATTGGAAGACTGGCATGAGATGCATTCTTGGGCTCTAGTACTTGGAAGGCTGAGACAGGAGAATCACAAGTTCCAGACCAACCAAGTGACATAGAAGATCCTGTCTTGAAAATAATAGCAAACAGCTTAGAGTGTAGCTACTGGTGCTGGACATTTCTTTTTGTTGAGGTCTTGGACCGAATACCTAGCACGCACAAACTTGGCATATTGAATCTAATACTATATGAAACTATTTACACAGTAAGACCATGTACCCAGAAAATCAAAGTTGATTTTATCATTGAAAATCAACTGAGGTCATGAATGATTTTTTAATGGAATCAAAGACAAAACTTCATAATCATGCAGAAACAGCATTTAATAAAATCTAACACCTATTTAGAAAATTAGAACTGATGGAAAGAATATATATATTCTGTGTGGTGTGTGTCTGTGTGTGTGTGAGAAAGAGAGAGAGAGAGAGAGAGAGAGAGAGAGAGAGAGAGAGAGAGAGAGAGAGAGAGAGAGAGAGAGAGAGAACATATTAGAGATTTATTAGGGTGGCTTACAGGCAATGGTTTAGCTAGTCTGGCTGTCCCCTGACAGAAAGGAAAGAATCTAGTGGTTGATGGGTTCATGAGACTGGATGTCTCAGCTCAGCCTGTGCTGAAGCCCAGACCCGAGTGTGTTCTAACGGCAACAGAGTAAAGCCTTGACTGCAAGGAAGGTGAACTTGCCAGAGAGAGTGAGGGCAAGCAGGCAAAAAGCAAAAGCTTCCTTCTTCCATGTCCTTCTATGTAGGCTGCCAACAAAAGGTGTGGCCCAGATTTAGGGTGGGTCTTCTCACCTCAAATTATCCAATCAAGGAAATTTCTTCAGAAGCATTCCCAGCTGCTTGTGTTTTAGTTGACTGCAGATGAAGTCAAGCTGACAACCAAAATTAGCTGCCACAAGTCCACCCCTTGTCAGTTTGTCACATTTTGCCATGCCATGCATAATTTACAAATAGAAACAACAACCAGGCCATAATTACACCTAACATGATGTAACTCCCATGAACATTCACAAAGTACCCCATGTACATCTGCAAATGAATTATATATTTTAGAATAGGTGCCAGTGTCCCTTGAGGGACATTCTTTAAGTGTCTTATAACTTAAATATGGCAGCCATTGCTATTATATCAATTGATGTTACACTACATGATAAAGAAATAGAGAGGAAAACCCCACAAATATATGGTTTGTTTGTGTGTGTGTGTGTGTGTGTGTGATACACTCAGCATGTCTTGGATTTTAGAGGCTTGACCCATCCCTTCATTCCTTTAGAGTCTGAGTTCTTTGTCAGCTAGCTTGGATCGCATTGTTGCAATTTCCCATTGACTTTAATCTCAGGATATTTTAACACCAAGAGAGACTCCCTGATGGACCACCTTCATTCTAAACATAATCTTCCTTACCTTCTTTGTGGAGAAGCAATCCAGTTCCTCCCAGAAGTCTGAATCAATCACCCCATCCTAACACTGATACTCCTTTTTTAGCCCAAAGTGACTAGGGGGATGTCTGAGCTTCCAGTTCAATGAAATGTTTAGTGTGTCTCCAGGCAGGAGTGCTCACCCATCCAGAGCTAAACTTCCAGGCCATCCAAACTCAAGATCATGGAAACAAGAAGCAAAAAGTTTCATGCTGGGTCACTGGGGTAATAGTGAGTGCAATGAACCCCATTTTCACCCCTGCATCCCTGGACCCCATGAGTCCTGACTAGAAGGAAAACTATACTGTATATTGGACGTTGATTCAAAGAATATACAGCCTGCTTGAGACCCTGCCACAGCCCTCCAGGCCACTGCCACCTAAATGGTGCTGTACCTGTGTTTTCCAAAGGTCATTCCACTGTTGTATCAAGCCAGCTGCTTTCAGATGCTGGGGAATATGGTAAGCAGGAGATTCCACGAGCGAGGGTTCACTGTGGCGCTTCTCTGGCTGTGAAGTGAGTTCCTCGGTCAGAAGCAATACCGTCTGGGATACCATGATGATGGAAGAAACATTCTGTAAGTACACAGATGGTGGTTTAGGCAGAAGTAGGACATGCAGTAAAGGCAAATCAACAATCAGAAGAAATTGTCTACTCCAGTAAGGACAGAGCATTGTCCTTTCCACAGAGGAAATGCTCCAATGTAGTCAACTTGCCACCAGGTCACTGGCTGGTCACCCCAGGGAATGATGCCATATTTGAGGTTCAGTGCTGGTGTCTGTTCTTGGCAGATCTGGCGCTTAGCAGCAGCTGTAGCTAGGCCAGCCTTGCTGAGTGAGTGTTGTCCATGTTGTTGAGCCCACGCATAACCTCCATCTGCCACCATGACCACTTTGTTCATGGGCAACTGGGAAATTGTGACTAAGGTGACCAGGGAAGAGACTGGCTGTCCAAAGAAGGGGTCATCCTATCTACTTGATTACTGAACTCCGCCTCAGCAGGTCACCTTTTAATGAGCATTTAAATGGCACATAATCATCTTCACATCCTTTGCCCATTGAGAGAGATCTGTCCACATACTGTTTCCCCAGATGTCTTTCTCACCCGTTTTCCATTCATGCTCTTTCCAAGTCTCTGGCCATCCCCCCAGCCAGTCCATTGACTACAGCCCATGAATCAGTAAACAGTCACACATCTGGCCATTTCCTCTTCCAAGAGAAACATACAGCCATGTGTACTGCCTAAAGTTCTGCCCACTGCAAAGGTTTCCCTTCGCTGGTGTCTTTCAGAGTTGTCCCAGAAATGGTTTGTAATACTGCAGCTGTCCACTTCTGAATGGTGCCTGCATAGCATGCAGAACCATCAATAAAACAGACCCTAGCCTTTTTTCCCCCCTCAGACAACCCCTGAAACCTAAGGTGCATAGTTGGGAGCAGAAGGCCCTGTAACAGGAGTAGAACCCATAGGTGTCGGAACATGGTCCAAGAATGTAGTGGGAGATTTCTGAGTGCTTGTGAGAATACTCCAAGAAAACAAGAGTCTTAGGACCTCAATTTCTTTAAAAACATGAAATTGTTTCTTGTATTGTGCTTTCATGTCCCCCCCCCCTCCAGGTGTAGCAGATAGGAGTGAGTCTACTTCAGATTATTCATTACAGCTGGGTGTGGTTATTTGTTTACATGCCTCTGCGGGAGAACATGTTATTAGTCAGCTTGCCCTTGTGATTGTACTTATGTGACTTACGTGACTCTTTATCCTTAAAGTGTATATTGTCTGATGTTCTGAATAAAGTTGGCTATTGCATGAGACTTTAGTCCGCCTCATTTCTTGCTTCCATTCTCCCAGGCCCCACCACTTCTGAGTGCTAGATAGTAGGCATTTGGGCAATAGATTCATGTAACTTTCTTTTTCCCTCAGGATCACATATATACCACTTCAATTTAATAACAGATTGCTGCTGTGTATATCCTACTTTATGGCTTGGTAGGTCGGATAATACCCAGCTTGGGTTGCAGAATAACTTGGTGGCCCATTGGCAAACGTTCAGTTTCCACTAAGGCCCAAGTGCAACCAAGAGCTGTCTCTCAAAGTGGGACTAGTTGTCTCCAGATGATGGTAGAGCCTTGCTCCAAAATTCCAAAGGTCTCTAATGTGATTCATCTATAGGAGCCTTCCAAAGGCTCCAAACAGCATCTTTATCTGCCATCGACACTTATAATACCACTGAATCTACTGGACCGTATTGTTCAAGTGTTAGAGCAGTCTGCACAGTGCTTGGACTTTTTGAAGAGCCTTCTCCTGTTCCAGGCCCCACACAAAGCTAGTAACTTTTTGAGTCACTTGGTTTATAGGCCAGAGTAACACACCCAAGTGTGGAATGTGCTGCCTCCAGATCAAAATGAGCCTAAATATTCTGTGTCTTTCTTGATAGTGGGAGGTGCCGAGTGCAATAACTTTTTCTTCTCCTTAGAAGGAATATCTCTCATGTCCCACACAACTGGACTAAGAACTTACTTAGGATGAAGGCTCTTGAATTTTGGTTGGATTTATTTCCCATTCTCTGATTGTCATATGTGTTACCAACAACTCTAAAGTTGTTACTACCTCCTGCTCATATAGACCATTCGTCATAATGTCATCAATACGGTGGACCAGTGTGATATTTGTGGGAGAGACAGAGACCATAACTATCCCTTCAAGCTGTGTTATGACACAGGGCCAGAGAGTTAATATAGCATTGAAGTAAAACTATAAAGGTATAAAGCAAATTGCTTCTGGTGGTCTGTACAAACAGGTATAGAGAAAAAGGCATTTTCTAGACCAGTAGTTGTATGTCATGTTGTCTTTTGGGGGGGGGGGGGGCTGCCATCCAGCTTCCAAAAAATTCACACAGTCTTATTATTATAAATGCCTGGCCTTTGCTTGGCTTGTTTCTAGCCTGCTTATTTATTTATTTATTATGTATACAATATTCTGTCAGTGTGTGTGCCTGCAGGCCAGAAGAGGGCACCAGACCTCATTACAGATGGTTGTGAGCCACCATGTGGTTACCGAGAATTGAACTCAGGACCTTTGGAAGAGCAGGCAGTGCTCTTAACCGCTGAGCCATCTCTCCAGCCCCTAGCCTGCTTTTCTTAAATTACCCCATCTACCTTTTGCCTCTGGACTTTTCCCTTTTCTTACTTCTGTAATCTGACTTTCACTCTTACTCTGTGGCTGACTCCTTTTCTCTCTCCTTGATCTCTCTTGTTCTCTCTTGCTCCTTCTTCTTTTCCTGCCAGATTTCTCCTTTATTCTCTCTACTGCAGCCCTGACTCTCCTTTCTCCTGCCTCACTATTGGCCATTCATCTTTTTATTAGGACCATCAGGTGATTTAGGCAGGCAAAGAACCACAGCTTCACAGAGTTAAACAAATGCAACATAAGAGAATGCAACACATCTGCATCATTAAAACAGATTTTCCACAGCATAAACTAATGTAATACATCTTACTCTTCCACAATATCGTGTACCTGGAAATGGGTTAATTTGCTCAATGTAGATACCACATCTGGTAGCAGTTAAGAGTTGCTGCCTATGTTTGTGATGATCAGCTGTCCCTCGCCACGGCCCATTTATATCCTGCACAGGCCAGTCGGACAGCAGAAGGGGCATGTGCTGGGAACCACCATCCCTGCAGCTTTCAAGTCTTTGATGCGGCACTCATCTCTACAATTCCTCCAGGTTCAATATAGTCTATGGCTCACTCTTTTCCCTAGTAGAGGGAATTCAGATGGCTTCCGGTCTTTCCAACCACAATAGCCCTTACTTCACCCCACAGGCCAGGGAACCGGTGTGGGAATTTTGCCAACTCGTAGTTCTATCCATTTCAATTATATATTCTGAAATTGGGGAATAACCGCAGGCTTAGCTCTGAGACCCACTGGAACCAAAACTCCTCTAAACACTGGACCTCCTTAAGCCCCCCTTCAGCTGGAGCGTCCCGGTGCTGCTTAAGGTTTCCCCGAATCAGCAGTTTCAAACCAGTGTCCAGTAGACCCCGGAAAACAATTGCTGCCTTTCCCCAAGTGTACGGCTCTCCTTGTAAAGGTCCTAGGTCCCTACAGGGAAGGATGGGAGAGAGGCTAACAATAAAAATCCTTTTGGAGTTGGGAGTAGAGAGCTTTTGAGACAGAGTTTCTCTATGTATTGCTGGCTGTCCTGGAACTCACTCTGTAGACCAGGCTGGCCTTGAACTCACAGAGATCCTCCTGCCTCTGCCTCCCAAATTCTGGGATTAAAGGTGTGCACCGCCACCATCTGGCTAATGATAAAACTCTTAGAGATTTTAGCAAGGTCTTTCCTCAGGCAGACCTGGCCATCCCTTCACTTAGGGAGTTTTGGGTCTGCAGACTGGCCCAAGTCTGGAAATTGGCTTACAGGCCAAATTCTTTCATACTATGATCCAGTGTAGTCTTCTTCCATTTGCTCCAGAATTTTTCTGCTTATAAAATTAAACAAAAATGTAGTGGACTTACCTGTTTGGCTCTTGGAAACACCATGACTTATTAGCCAACACCAAAGGTCCATACAAATCATGCCACCATAAATAGTACTCTGCCTGTGCTGCCTATTAAGATAAATACAGTCACCTTGCCTTTGACAACGCATTGCTGCCACCCTGCTACGCTGGACCCAATTAACCCATCATATGTATTTAATTCATCCATCTGAGCACCGGCATCTCTAACCCTCAGGTCCGGCACAAGGAAAAGCGCCACCAGAAAGAAGCTCTTGCGATGTGCTGATGCCCCCTCACTATTTGGGTCTTATAGGATTGGTGAAGGGAATGCTTGTGGGCCTTCTCATGGTGGGCGGTAAGGTTTCACACACCACACCCACGTTGTCACTGTTGTTTCCTGGAGCTTTCAAATCCCTTCATCAGTCCTAAACCAAGCCACATCAGGCATCTCCAGCTCCCATTCAATAGGCCGTCTTTTGATAAATGCTTCAACCAACCAATAACTCAAACCTTTGGACACCTTAAAAAAAAACTGATCAATCTTCTATATTAAACTGAGAATCTCCACTCAGTGTGATGGCCAATCTTGGTTGTCAACTTGACTCCATCTGAAATCATCTAAAGCATGCACCTGAGGAACTTTCTTTATTGGATTTTTTGAGGTAAGAGGAACAACCCTAAATCTGGACCACACAGAAGGACATGGAAGGGGAAAACTTTCCAGTTTTATCTGCTTCCCCGCGCCCCCTCACTGCCACGTTCATCTATCGTGCTGCTGAGACATTACTTCTGGGCATTGGAACCTCCTTCGTTGAGATTTCAACACAGACCGAAGAACAAGTAAGACTTTGAGTCCTGTAAACTGAACAGCGACTGGATTATTGGCATCTCCTTTGGGAGTCGGTCATTGCTGAACTAGCTGGATTGTGCAGCCTGTGAGTCACTCTCATAGCTCCCCAGCCCCCGTCTGTGTGTATTCAGTTAGTGCCAATCCTCCAGAGAACCCTGACTAATGCTGATTGTGGTACCAGAAGTGGGGTGGGTCTTCTCACCTCAAATGATTCAATCAAGAAACCATAGTGTGGCAGCCGCTTGTGTTTTTGGTTGATTCCAAATGTAACCAGCTTGACAACCAAGATTAGCCATCACAGCTACTTTTTACAGTAAAAATGATAATAAAAGGAAACGCCATGCTTTACAAAGGGCACTAAGAAAAGTCCTAGCACCAACATCACACTTCCTGGTGGATGAAACCACAAAACCACACCACAAACCTGAGTGCATCTCCCTACAGCGGCAAGAAGAAGAGGATGTCTGGTACCACCCTTTGTGTTCATCTAGTTCCCACTGCTGTAACAATAGAGTTAAGGTTAGCGTATTAAGGTTCTCTAGAGAAAAAGAACGAATAGAACAACTCTATATATTAAAGTACTGAGGAACAAATTTAACAAATTAAGTGCAAGACTTATAATCTGACAATGAAAAAAATTGCTAGAAGTTAAGGGTGATGCAGGCCAATGTTATCCCACACTCATGAATACGCAATGTTGCTGACATAGTTCATTCCCCCCAGATTAATTTTCTGGCTCGATATAGTTTCCTACCAATATCTTAGTATGATTTCTAGAAATTGATAAGGTGAATCTATGAAAGGTTTATATGAAAATTTGAAGGACCTGAACTAGCCAACACAACTTGGAAAAACTCTAACCGAGTTCGATGACTTATGTTTCCATATCGTGGATCTTATTAATAAAGCTGTAGTGACCCAAACATTTTAGTAATATAAAGACAGACAAGAATCAATTGCCCATAACTGAGAATTCCCAAATAAACTTTTACATTTATGTTTAATTGATTTTCAACAAAAGGATCCAGGCAACTCAGTGGGAAAAATAACATTCAACAAATGTTGCTGGGACAACTGGATTTCAAAGAATTAATTCAATTTTTCTTTGTGCTTTAATAAAATAAATAAAATATGGATTACAGGCTGAAGGTAAGAGCTAAATCTATGAAACATTAGGAGAAAACAGAAGCATTTGCTCATAGTTTGGTGAGTTCTTAGAAATGACACAGAATCACAATTTATATAAAAAAGACTTACCAAAATTTAAAAAAAAAAATACACACACACTTCCAAAGAGAGCAGTAGCTCAATGAAAAGATGAGTCACTGAGCACAGGAAGCACCTCCCTTGAGTTATCTCTATCCTGTTAGATAAAGGATGCCCAGACTATGTAAAGAATTCTTGCAGGCAAAAGGTTAGAGACTCAGCCTTTAAATGGACAGGAGTTGAGTAGACATTTCACCAAGAAAGGTACCTGAGTGGCTAACAGGATATGAAAAAGTGTTCATCATTAGTTGCTAAGGAATAAAATCCCCATAAGACTCCATTACTTGCCCATCAGAAGGGCTGTGGAGAACATTCCTTGTTCTGTGAAGGGAGGGAGTTAGACTGCATTGTTACCTGCTTTGTGAGTGTAATGAAGTGCCCGGATACACAAGAAACAATAGTGCTTAACTGCTGATGGAGGTGGAACTGGGTGGGTGGATTATTCCCTACACTTATTTAATTTCAAATGATATTTTCATTCTTTGAGAATTTGTATATGTGTACCATGTATTTTGAACATATCCACCCCCTCTGCCCATTTGAACTTTCCCTGGATCCCTTTCCACCACATCTTCTCAACTCCATTATCACCTCCTAGTCCTCCTCCACCTTCTCCTCCCAACCCAGTGTGCCCATCAGTGCTGCCTACATGCACGTGTGTGGAGCCATCCACTGGCACATGGGCAATCTGTCAGTAAACAGACGTCCTCAAAGTGGGATGCTCCCTCCCAGAGCACCACCCACTGCCAGTAGCTTATCAGCCCGTGGTGAGGTCTCTGGAGCCCCTCCCTAGCCTTGCTGTTGTTCCGCTGCCTCACGTGTGCAGGCAACTACGGCTGTGGTAAGGTAAGCTTGTGAACGCAGCTGTCACATCATGTCTACCAGGCACCATTTTACACAATTTCCCCCACCCTTTAGCTCTTAGGCTTCCCTCCCTCTCTTCCATGATGTTTTCTGACCTTGTAGGACAGAGTTGATATAAACGATCCATTTAGGATTAATCACTCGGTCACTTATTCTCAGCACTCCGACAGTTATGAGTCTCTGCATTAACTATTACCCCCTATAAAACACTTCTCTCACAGAGGCCGAGAGCAGAACAGATCTATGGGTATAAGCATAAATATTAAAAGGTAGTTTGACAGTATGACCATTTAGCAAAACAAAGTGGTGAGTCCTCCCCTAGAGCCTATGATTTCCCCAGCCATACACGGCATTTTGTCCAGCTTTACTGATATAAGCGAGGGCCATCTGGGAAGAAAGAATTTTAATTAAGAGAATGTCTCTATAGCATTGGCCTATAGGCAAGTCTACAGGGAATTTTCTTGATTAATATTTGATGTAGGAGGGCCCAGATCATTGTGAGCAGTTACACCCCTGGGCAGGTGGTTTTGGGGTATAGAAAAAAAACTGATAGCCAGGCGGTGGTGGCACACGCCTTTAATCCCAGCACTCAGGAGGCAGAGGCAGGCGGCTCTCTGTGAATTTGAGGCCAGCCTGGTCTTCGAGAGCTAGTTCCAGGACAGGCCCAAAGCTTGACCTCTGCATCAGTTCTTGCTTCCAAATTCTTCCCTTGAGTTCCTACCCTGAGTCCTCCAGATGATGTGGTGACAAGCTATACAATGAAATAAACCCCTTTCTCCCCAACTTGGTTTCGGTCATGGTGTTTTATCACAGAACTAGAAACCCTAAGACAGTACCAGGCATGAATCTTCTTTTGTAGGACAGGCCTTAACTCTTTAAAAAAAAAAAAAGATGATTATGCTCTAATCATTGCCATTCCTATAAATCGTTGTGCCTCTGTTTTATCAGAAGGTATTGCCTGGCATATCAGTGTTGTGGCACAGAGGGTCCAGCTCTGGGTAAGATGATTTTTTTTTCTTCCCATGGTCTTCGGACCTTATGAAAGCTAGCCAGGAAGGAAGAGGCTTTCTGATCATTTCTAGATGAATTTCTCTGTCCTGAAACCAAAACGTGTGTTAGCTTCAATTATAGGATCTTACCCTCTGGTTCTGGTGGGCAGCCAAGAGCAATGACCATAGCGTGTGCTGATTTGGAAGTCTCTAGGGCCTCCTTGATCTACAGCTTGCAAGGCGTGTCCCATGTCTGCTGATGAGGTTGTCTTTTGGGGACAGTATCGTCCACTCATGCTGTGTACTATCATTCAAGTTCCCTTTTTAAAAATATTTTTATTAGCTTATGATGTTGTGTGTTTCCATATAGCTTTTCATATATTCTTTCTCCCTTAAATTACTTTTATTTGGGTATTTTAAAATAGCAATAGGAAAATAGCTAACACAGGGTTTGTGTTAGGGATTAACCCCGGACCATACACAGACTAACCACATACTCTCCTACTGAGCTACACTACCTAACTCCTCGAGAAATATTTCCAACCTAATCTAAAGGCTTAATAATGCAATGATGAGGGTTGTTATGTATGAATAATTGAGTTGACTATAAGGGAAAGATGGCATTTACATTATCGCCCGAGTGCATACTGTGGTAACTAAGGCACTCTAATTCCTGAAGCCGTGAGACAAATGTCTGGTGATGAAGGTAGACTGGGAATCCCATAGCCCAGAGGAACAGTGCCCTCTGAGACATTTTCCCAGGACATTGCAGGGTCCTGGGGAAAGGGCAAGATGCCTCCACACAGCCAATGGATTAGAGCTTTGAGCAGGGCTGCCAGGGGGCTCTGCGGGACTTAAAAGTCTACTATCATGGCTGTAACCTGTGAGCAAAAGTGTGTTCAGCAGGAGAGGAGTGTTGTGCGAAGGCCACCTGTTTGTTCCCAGCTGCTCAGCCCTGAAATAATCACACAGAAACCATCTTATTTGCAATATTGTTTGGCCAATAGCTATAAGCGTATTTCTGGCTAACTCATATCTTAAATTAACCCATCTCCATTGATCTGTATAGCGCCACGAGGCTGTGACTTACCAGGTAAAAGTTCTGGCATCTGTCTCCAGTGGCCTACATGGCTTCTCCCTGACTCTGCCTTCTTTCTCCCAGCATTCAGCTTAGTTTTCCCTGCCTACCTAAATTCTGTCTTGTGTAGGCCTAAGACAGTTTCTTTATTAACCAGTGGTATCCACAGCTTACAGAGATGAATCCCACATCTGAGGAGTCATGACCAAAGGTTCCTTCCTTGCACTGGGCATTGTGGCAGTTTGGGAAGGGTTAGGTGTGTCCTTGTTAGAGAAGGTGTGTTTCTTGGGTTGGGCTTTGGTTTCAAATGACCCTCACGATTTCAGTACTCACTCTGCCTCTTGCATGCTGACCAAAAGATGAACTCTCAGCTGCTGCGCCTGCAACCATGTCTACCTGCCTGCTGCCATGCTCCCCAGCATGATGGCCATGGCCTCTATTCCTCTGAAACTCTAAGACCCATATAACTTTTCTTTTTATGTTGTGTTGGCCATGGTGTTTATTACAGCCAGAGAGAAGTATCTAATGCAGGCACAAAGCAAAGCACCTGGAGGCCTCCATCTCTTCTCCTCTCGCACGTAATTCAAACCACATTTTCCGTCTTCCTGAAAATTGTAAGCACTGTATAAAAATCTAGAAGTGCTTCTTGAGGTCCTCTGATGAAAGGTGCAACACAAGCCAAGCGTTGTTATGAACCTTGCAAGCAGGTCAGGGAGCGAGTGATGCTACCACTTCTGACATCCCCGAGGGTTTTGTTTTGAGGGTTAAGCACAGCATGTGTACAAGAGCAGGAAGAGCTGACAGTGAGAAAAGGCAATGAGTTCAGCTACAAGCCAGCCCTACTCTGTTGTCCAGAGAAAGGATTGATGTCCCCACACTGAAGCCAGACACAACAGCTTCCCTCCCATGACAGCTATGGGTGTGCTACAGCTAACAGGCAGATAGAACAAATCCAGGCCCAGTCTTCAGGCCAGAGATGAGCTGCCCTTGGTGTCGACATACTGAGATCCCTTTAGCTCACAGATTCCAGTGACATGCCAGCCTAGCAAACATTGGAGGCTTTTATACAGAGTCATCTAATCTCCTGTGATTGACAGGTGTCATGGTGTCACTGGAATAGACTAGAGACAAAGGGGGAAGAGAAGGAACTGGCTGATGCATGTTTAACCAAGGCTCATCATCACCCAAGAACCTGATGCTTGCAAGAGCAACCAGCCAGGCTGAACTTAGCTCCCTTTTCCAGCCCTGACCCTTCTTTCCTCTCTTTGTGTGGGCCCCAGAGCCTTGTTCATGCTGGGCTAGCATTCTACCCATGAAAAACACCTCTAACCCAGAAGAACTTTTAAATTAAGGACATGTAGCTGGGTATTGTGTTTCAAGCCTGTAATCCCAGCATTTGGGAGACTGAAGTAGAAGAACTGCTATGAGTTCAAGGCCAGCCTGGGGTACAACAGAGAGATCCTGTCACAAAACAAATACAAGAATAGTAGCTCATACTTGTAATCTTGACCCTTGGGTGCAGAGACAGAGGACTGCTGCAATTTCAAGGCCACTTGGTCTGTGTTGTGTAACAGTTTCCTTCCAGATTGAAGCATTCTGACCTCCGGGGAATCTCCTTAAACAGGGAGGTTGCATAACTCAAAGTGGCTTCAGGAAGTTCCTGAAACTGACCAGATTCACAAGGCCCCTTCCTGCCAGAGTAAGCAATAAAAGCTGAGAGTTACTCTCAGACTGTCTAATTTAAACTGCAAAGTCTGTCAAACAAGCCAGTGTGCTAAGAAAACAATGACATCAGAACTGTTGCCTAAAAACAAACAAAACAAACAAAAAACCAGAAGTCAGCCTGGGAGAGCTTTAGACTAGAGTCATTTGGAAAGGACACCCTCCAACCTGTTGAGCTCTATGTAGACTGTGCAGAGTGCTTCAGGTTCCTAGTTTTTGTGGTCTGGGAAGGGCCTTGATGATGCAGCTGTCTTTGCGTCATTTCTGCTCCTGGAAGTAACCCCTCACCATACTTCTATAACCCCTGTAAAACTCATTGGTTCACCAAGTCTGACTTTGGTGGTCTCTGTGCTTTGGTCTGTACTGGGATTCCTATCTAGAGTGAGCAGCTGTGTAAGCTGCATCCCCCAGGAAGTATTTTGCCACACAACAGTTTACACAGTGAGTTCAGGCCAGCAAGGACAACAAAGCAAGACCCCGTCAAGATGTGTATATACCAACGTTTGTCTTCCCGACTCAGCCCCCAACCTTAGGCCCTGCCTCTGGTCTCCTCTGGACAGCCTCCACATTCTCCAAGGTGAACTTGGAATTGTGCACAACTATAGAACTTGTAAACTGTAAGCTGTTAGGAAGTCTCCAGCAGCCCCCAGCACCAGGTACAGATGGAGGCACAAGAAGCGTTTGCCTCCGTGGGCAGCAGCTTCCTTGTCTGTTGTCCAGTCTGTGCTGGAGCACTCTTCCCCAAACACTGTGCTTTCCTGTTTTCTCCTAGCTTCAGCTAGTCCCGATGCCTGGTGTCCTGATACTACCTGCCATCTCTTTTCTCTGTGCGGCAAGTGGCTGGCCTTTAAAGCTCAGTCAAAATGTTACTCCTTCTCTCACAGTCTTGGTCTCCACAGTAAATAAACTTATTCTGTAAAATACAGTATAATGGCCCCTGCCTTCAAAATGGAGTCAGGCAGGTTCCTCAATTCATTGCTTAAAAAGTAATTCTATATAATTCTATACAATCACTGTAATGGTCTGTCCTGTCCCTTTAAGAGACAAGCCCTCCCCCCTCCACTTAGGCAAGCCTGAGTTCCTTCAACAGTATTCAACAATTCAGAGAGCATAATACCATACAGTATCCAGACTCTCCATGTATTTTTCATCTTTGCATGGCTTTATTTTAACCTCTATTTCTTTTATTTTAATTTTTGGCTTTTTGAGACAGTGTTTCTCTGTATATCTTTGGCTGTCCTGGAACTCCCTCTGTAGACCAGGCTGTCCTTGAACTCACAGAGATCTGCCTCCCTCTGTCTCCCAAGCATTGGGGGGGATTAAAGGCATGTGCTACCACACCTTGAATTCACAGAGATCTGTCTGCCTCTGCCTCCCAACTGTTTGGGGGGATTAAAGGCGTGTGCCACCACACCCAACTACTCCTTTTTTTATTTTAAGGACTTTAACCTTTTTATTTTCTCTCCCAAACCTGCATATATTTTTAACATACTGTAAAACATTTAAAAGTTTTCTTTGTCTTTGAATCTCACTTTACTGTATCTCTCTCTCTTTTTCTGACCATGTGAGTCTTTAATTTGCTAAGCAATAAAGAGAGGATTAAAGCCGTGGCTTTGACAGCTGGATCTAGCCCATTCCTTAGCTTTCTGAGATTCCAGCCTCATGGCAGAGGTACTGGCTGTAGCAATGTTTATTACCACAACTCTATGGTGTTTCCAGGTCCCTGCTAGCAAGCAAGCTGTAGCAGCCTGCTCACAAACCACACTCAAATGCTCTGTAGCCAGGCCTCCTGCCTGAAAGAGTCAGAGTTTGCACTGGAAGGATGGCCCAGAAAGCCCACATTTTAAAATGGCATGGCTTTTTTCCTGCTACAGCTGAAAACCAAAAAACATGCGGTCAGCTTTTCATCAACACCATTTAAGTGTTTCATGGCAGGACCTCTTAAAAGGGCTGCAAGGTTTTACAACTAAAGCTGAGTCAGGAAGCTTCTATTAAATGAGAGCACTTGCCTCTAACAAGCAGAGCCCACGCAAGAAAGTGCTTAACTCTATTATTTTATGTCTAGAATTACTTCCCATCTCTCAGGCTTTATGTGGATGCAGTTGTCCATGTGGGTGCCATTTGTTGACTAAGTTTGTTGTAAAGAGGTGCCCACTTGTGCCTCTGAGTTGCTTGGAAGGTTTGTTCCGGCCGCCCAGCTAGCTTAGCCCTGAAATAACCACACAGAAATTATATTAATTAAATCACTGCTTGGCCCATTATTTCTAGCCTCTTATTGGTTAACTCTTATATCTTGATTTAACCCATTTCTATTAATCTATATGTCGCCACGTGGCAGTGGCTTACCGGGAAAGATTCTAACCAGTGTTCATCTAAGGTGGAGGATCCATGGATCTGCTTTCTTCCTCCCAGCATTCAGTTCTGTTTTCCTCACCTACCTAAGTTCTGCCCTATCAAAAGGCCAAGGCAGTTTTGAAAGCAACACATTAACAGAAGGACCTCCTACACCAGGTAGAAGGCTAGGTGGACAGTTTTTGCACACAGGATCAATATACTGCACAGGAAACAGAAATTCCTTTGAGCCTCACTCCCTACCCCCCCCCCCAAAAGGGGAATCTCAAGATGGGGGAGTGAGTGCCATTTTCCTTGAGTCTAAGGCTAAGGTCCTTGACCTGGCTGTGCACAGGTCAACAGCACACATTTAGTCAAGACTTTCACTCACTCGGGGTTCCCCAGACTCCCCACAAATACAATAAAGACAGAAGACTCTAAAGAGATACGTTCCAAATACAAGGTCTAGAAACAAATAATGCTCATGTCTTAAACTATTCAAGGTACCCTTGGCTGAGTTCAGCTCGGGAGCCCTGCCTCTGAAGGGTGTTTCTGTGTTTTCATCAGGGTAACTGGAGCCATTCATTTACATGACTTTTCCTTCTGACTCCTCTCTTGATCAAGCTGACCTCTACCCTAGTCTTAAAAGAGTAAACATGTAAGATTTAAGGCAAACATTAGTTCCCAAAATAAAAAAAAAAATACAGCTCAGTTTTATTTCTAAGAAATCTTTTGAGATAACTTGTGAGTACGAAAGGGCTTTCATCCAATCCCATCATCTTATTTAATAAAGCTCCTCTTTCCGGGATTTAGACTGAAGAGGCACTTGCTGTATCCAGGCATCTGAGATGCTGTGCAGCCGGCTCTCTGTGATGGACACAGTTCATTATGGCGTGCGTCAGTCTGATTCCTCCTCCTCGAACTCCACTAATGGTGCATGTCTGCTGGCCTGGGCCCCTTCTCTGAAGAACACCTTTTTTATCTTGCCGTCCTGTGGAGCTTTTATGGTGTGCTGTAGAGACACAAACAGCCACGGTAGTCATGTCAGCGGGGGCCAGGAGTGGGAGGAAAAAAAGTGAAAACACAGCTAATACCTTCAATGCTGTGTTGTTTCCCAGTTTGTTTATACACATCCCCATCCACAGAGAAAATGGAAACACTTGAATGTGACCCGGAATCTCGTCTAATGATCAATCTCAACCAGGTTATACACCACACTTTCATGTGAGAAGCTTACATGAAGTACTAGGACTTGCGGTGCCAGTGAGTGTACCCCACTAGCTGCAGAGCCCTGGGATCAATCCCAGCATTACAACTAGGCCTTCCTGCTGGAGGTCCCAGTTCAATTTGTCTCCAGAAGCAGGTCTACAAAGCTTCCAGAGTGAATGTAGTATTTGCCTAGGGCCAGGAGCTGCTAGCCTACAGTCTAACTAACTGTCATTGTAATTCAACTCAAGGAAACAGCAACAGGGAGTGTTCAGTGAGGATACTTCAGTAAGTTTACAAAGGCAGGGATGGCTTCACAAGACAAAAATGTATTTACCAGAAAGATTGTTGCTTTAGCTTCTTGAGATTAATACTTAGCCAGTTCCTGACGCTTAGTATTTAAAATATTATTACCCATCAAATAAAGCAAAGAACATCTAGGCTGGGCTGCTCTGGAGGCTTACTCGGCACCTGGACCTGGGGCTCCACCCACCTCCATCTTCATGGCGATCATAACCAGCAGAGAGTCTCCGGCTCTTACTCTGTCTCCAGCTTTCACCAACACCTAGAGATTGAGGGACGCATTAAAACGCAGGTCCTTCTTGCTCTCCAGAAATGGTATGTGAACAAATGGAACAGAAGAAGCACATGCCTACATGTCTGTGTGTTTGCCAAGGGCAGATGTAGCAGGTAAACTGGAGACCACCAGTTCCACCCGGCACTGCCAGCGCTGTTGGCTGTATATGCTTAGTCTCTTAGGTTATGGCCTAGCTTTGTCTGATTCAGATGAATGGGTTTTACATAACTTGGTGCAGCTGTTTTGTTTTTCATACATATAATCAGGACAGACCTGGATGTCTGATACAGGAAAATGTACACATAAATGACACAGGCAAAGACGGATACCCGTAAATGTCTCATACAGGGGAGAGGATGAGGCTCTTGACTACTTCTCTAGTTTGGGAGTTGCTGAGTCTGTGTTACAAATGTGTAAATAGTTCTCACATGAGAATGGAACAATTAGCAACACCAACAGGCACCCCTCTCCAGTTCTCCAAGACTAATGAGCGAGTATAGGCCAAGTGTCTCCTTAGTTAATAGTTACCAAATGTCTGTATAGGCATCGCTGGGAGAGTTAGACCTCACAGTCATAGGCAACACGCATCTCTGGATGCTCCAAAGATCACCCAGTCATTGGTGATACTTCTTCAGGACAGCCACCCAAAGCCACTGTGTGCCCGTCTTCAGATGGAAGATGAATATTCTCTGCAGGCATCCCTCACTGTGGCAGGCTTGAGGGAACTGAGATTGAGCTAAATCTGTCAGCTCACACAGTAAAAAACAGTGGGAGACTATTCTCTCTCTCTCTCTCTCTCTCTCTCTCTCTCTCTCTCTCTCTCTCTCTCTCTCTCTCGTTCCAAGAATGTACAGCTGGACTTTGTTTTTGTAGTCTGGTGAATGAACCCAGGACTTCACCCTATGTGAGGAAGGCTTTACTCTCTCAGCCAGTCTTCAGCCACAGTGGGGTTGCTATGACTTAATGTCCCGGGGAGACCAGATATCCATCCCCATAGAGATTAGATTGTCCTGGGCCACCATCTGAAGTCTGTGTCCTGCTGAAATTCATGTTGAAATATTAAACCCAAGGTTTAGAGCTAGGGTTTTTCGAGGCTGATTAACTAGGTCACTGGGGGTTGGTGCCCTCACAGAGAAAGCCCAAGAGAGGTCCTGTACCCTTCGACCATGGGGGGCACTGGGAGGAGATGGTGTGTCCACCGTAACACCAACAAGCCGGCTTCTCACCAGCCAGTGATCTGAGATTCTCCCAACCTTCAGAACCTTGAAGAAAAAACTTACGTAGTTTCAATTCCTCAGAGTATGGAAGTCGGTGCTGGCAGTCAAGTGGGCTAAGAGAACGAATGCCCTGCACTATTCTCAGACTGCTCGGACCATGTGGTTTGCTGGCTGTGGAGGTGTGTGCTTGAGCAAGACAAGTGCTCTAAGTCTGAGCGCAGCCCGGCTACATAATGAAACCCTGTCTCAAAACCACAAAAACAAACAGCTTCCTCTCCAAGCTGTACCCCACCCTGAGCCACGTGGATCCCCCAATACCAGCCTTCCAAACTCATTGTAACACATAGGCGATACGTCATTATTTCATGACAAAACTGTATGATGTCAAACTTCATATTACAACATGGACTTTAGATAATCTTTGGTGAACACTCCATTTTCATTCTTAAAACTACATTCCGAGTTGGGTGTGGTGGCACCTGAGAAGGTGAGGGAGGAGGATCGCCTTGGCCCAGGAGTTCAAGAGCAGCCTGGGAAACGTGACACCGTGAAAAGGAAAAATGCGCTTTAATTCACCCTCCTAGCTCTCTTTCTTTTCCTTAGCCCTGGAGATTGGAGCCAAGTCCGGCACCGGCTCTGCCGCTGAGTCTCCGAGAAGCTGAGCACCGGCTCTGCCGCTGAGTCTCCGAGAAGCTGAGCACCGGCTCTGCCACTGAGCTATACTCCCCAGTCAGCATTAACTGCACTTCTGTTGTGACAGAGCCCTGCTATGTTTGCTGTGCAGGCTGGGCTCGAATTCAGGTGACCGTTATGCCTCAATTTGCTGTGGCCAACGCCCTCTCCTGGCCTCTGTGAGCACTGCACACATGTGGCACACAGACATGCAGGCACCCCACACATAAATAAAATTAAAATTAGGAAACAAACAACCCTCCCCCAGAAGTCATGGGTGGAGCTTGGGTATAGAGTTCTCAACATGTCTGAGGCTCTAGATTTGAACTCAGGCCCATACATGTAGCACACATGTATATACACAGCCCAGAACAAAACCACAGTAATCTTTATAAAAAAAAAAAAAAAAAAAATTGGGACTTTTATGTACACTGACAAATGAACCACTACACTTCAGTCTTCTTATTTTTTTTAAGTGAGTGCTTTCCAATGAGCAAGATAAAGGAGGGTAAAAAGAATAGAGAAAGAAAGGAAACACCAAAGTCCAAAAAGGCATTTACTAGCCATTTCTGGCATCATTTTATAGATGTGCCCTGATTATTACCTTTTCAATGGTTCCAGTCATAGGAGCGATGGCACCTCCCTGAGTTCCTTCTGAGCTCACAGAAGACAAGTACTTGGGTACTGGAATGCCAATTTCAGTGCTGCCTTCCTATACAAAACAATGAACATAGAATCAAGGTCTCATCTCTTTATTTTTACTAGTACACCCGAGAGATCGACAGCTGTCAAGCTATTGGTGAGAATTAGGTGCCATCAACACCCGGGTTCTAATGAAGCCTGGTGATCCAAGGCCTCACTCAGTCTCATCTCCCATGACACAGTAATGGTACAGATGCCTAGCCAGGGGCTGAGAATTAAAGGACAGGACTGTAGATGACATGACGGATACTTGTAGAAGTGATCTTTAGTAGCACCCTTACTATGGGGAAGATACTCTAAGTAAGAACTAAAGCCATTTTGCCATAAACATTGTAGTCTTGATATGGCCCCATCTCTCTGACGGACAATCTACTCTCCATCTTCATATAGCCCCGTCTCTCTGATGGACCGTCTACTCTCCATCTTCACGTGGCCCCGTCTCTCTGATGGACACAGTCTACTCTCCATCTTGATGTGGCCCCATCTCTGATGATGGACCGTCTACTCTCCATCTTGATTTGGTCCATCTCTGATGATGGACCGTCTACTCTCCATCTTGATGTGGCCCCATCTCTGATGATGGACCGTCTACTCTCCATCTTGATGTGGCCCCATCTCTGATGATGGACCGTCTACTCTCCATTGTCCAGAAGCTGAGGACTCACTGGCCATCAGGCTCTACACCGAAGCCAAGCCAAGCTCGCTCTGGCTCTCTTCTGAATGCCAAGTCATCACCACTAACCCATTCGCTTCCCTATTACCAGAAGCATCTGGTCCAGACTGCTTTCCCAGTGGTCACCTCTATCCCAACCCCAGATTCCAAGTGTCAGGGAGACGAGTCCGGGTAAAGTATGAGAGAATGCCAGCACTGAGGGCAGAGGCTCTCAAGGAGAGTGCAAGCTCCATTTCTGAATTCAGAGAAGAAAACTGTCGTGTCTAACAATGAGACTTTGCGGGATCAAAACAGATAAATGGAACTAGAAACGTAGGACTGTGGCAACGAAATACGGAGGGGAAACATGACCTCAGTAGCTGATGTGAAATGCTTCTGGTTAATCAATTCCATCCCAACTCCAAGAGGGACGTCATCAAACCCAGACATGGTAGCCTACACCTAATCTACACTCGGGAAACTACGGCAGGAGGATTGCCATGAGTCCTAGCCTAGCTTAGGCTGCAGACTGATACCTCATCAAAACAAGACAAGAGTGAGACATCACCATGGAAAACAGATAGATGGTGTTGTCCAGGACGATGAACTTGGATTTACTGGCTACTCCGTTAACAGAAGACTTCAAGTAGGTGCAGCCTCCCTCACTGCAAAGATCACCAAGGACTCGGAAGGTCTGATCTCCAATCTGGGGGAAAAAAAAGTCTTTAAAATAAATGACCATGTAGAGTTAATAAAATCAAGTATCAAGGTCAGCAATGACAGAAAGCGAAGCTAGACCGCGGAGAGGGCATTCCTCCACATACAAGGCTGACTCCACGGGCTTTGGCTGTGAGGTGAAAGGACAGGGACAGGTTACAGTTGTCTTGCTTGCAGAGGCTGTGTCAGAAGAGAACTTAGGTCTCAAGGCAGCTGGCAAAGGGACACATTTTCCTGTTTCCAAGAGTGTTCTCATGAATAACACGCAAGAGAAAACTTCCCTCACACACAGAAAATCCATTTAAATCTATGTTTTTCTTTTCGATTCCTATCATATTAGAATAGAGTCTGTGTCTATTCTTTGCAAATTCTTTGGGCTAAAGTGAAGTAGGTCACATGGCAGAATTTGGATTTATTCTCATCTCCCTTAAGTTAAACATGACATTTGTTCCTTCCTGCAAGCTACTAAAACAGCTATTTGAATATCTGTGAAATCTCAGGGTATAAAAGTTTTGTCTAAAAATTCACAAATGTACATTTATTCCCATAAACCAACAGGACAACTGTCAATTAACTAATCAAGGAACAAGAAAGGATCCCAAACCAGAGGCGCCAATATGAAGGAAGCATGGTGCATGCATCCAAAGTGGGTGACTTCCTGCGGCTGGTGCGAAGACAGAGAAAACTGCTGGGTCTCAAAGCGCTGGGAACTCTAACACATGTAACTGGGAAATCCATTCAGAATTTGAAACTGTTCAGTTCATATTAAACGTGATATATTTACTGAACTTGTAGCTCAGTTCCAACTTTTGACACCTTCTTACGGAGCTAGGCAAGAAGGTCCAGTGTACAGTGCCTGATGACCTGATGATTCCCAGGACTCATAGGAAACAGAGAACCGACTTCTGTGAACTGTCCTCTGACTTCCACATGGATTCTAGATTCATGAGTGAGACCCACATAAAAGAATAAATAACAATAAAAACCTTCTTAGCATTTCATTTTGCAAATAGAGTTATTTTAATTAAGGGCTAGCCTAAGCTTTACCCTGGAGCGACATCATTTAGATTCCTTGCGTTTTTCCAACAGCCATTTAGAGAAACTGTAAAATCAACCTTTTCATAATAGGACCAAGATTCTATCTGCCTTTTAAAGCATTTTCCCCCTCTTGAATATGGAGCAGAATTCTCTAGAAGCCATTGGACCTGTGAGAATGTAACACTTACAATGATTAATGCATTGAGTACTTATGTGATATTAGATTTTATATTTGTTCTAGTTTCCCCACAACGCAACAGCAACAAAATAACTGCATTAAAATATAGATACGCAAAAGTCACAGAGAGAAATTTCTCCCAAGAAGACATACCAATGGCCAGAAAGTACTAAAAAACAAACAAACAAACAAACAACAAACCATCATCCTTAACTCATCTAAAATCAGCGCTTCACACCTGACCACTTGTACCCATGAGGATGGCTGTTATGAAATAAGATGGGGTGAAAACCCTGTGGCCAGGCCACAGAAAATGTCGTGTGCACTCTGGTGAGAATGCAGAATGCCGCCACTGCTCCAGGGAACATGTGGCAGTTCCCCAAAAATGAAAAACAGAATTAGTGCATGATGCAGCAGTTCCACTTTTGGACATGTACGCAAAAAACTAAGTGACTTTGCAGAACTACTGTGCAGCCGTTCCTGGTGGCATTTTTGCAAAAGCTGCACCTGCACAAGGCCTGCATAAGACTGGTCTCGTCAACATTTTGTCATGGATGTAGAGAGGCCCACAAGTCCCCAGGCCTTCCAAGGGAGGAAGGGGAGGAAGAGGAGGAAGAGGGAGGGAGCGATTGGCAGTTAATGGTTACTGGGAAAGGGGCATCATTTTCTTAAGTGGTATAAGCAACAACGGTGAGTTGCCTATGGGCGGGCAAAAAGCTCTCTACCCATGCTTTCATAAGCAACCCTAACTAACTCAGTGGATTAAAAATGAAGTCAGGACAGTTGGAGGGGGCTAGTTGGGGAAAGAAAAGTCTTGTGGATGGGGGAGGAATAAGAAAGGGCAATGGGGGCTGGAGAGATGGCTCAGAGGTTAAGAGCACTGGCTGCTCTTCCAGAGGTTCAATTCCCAGCAACCACATGGTTTCTCACAACCATCTGTACTGAGATCTGGCGCCCTCCTCTGGCGTGAGGGCATACATCGAGGCAGAATGTTGTATACATAATAAATAAATCTTTAAAAAAAAAAGAAATTAAAAAAAAGAAAGGGCAATGGAAGAGGTGTTCACAATACATTGTATTTATGATGGAAATTGTCAAAAAATAGAGGAACGAGTTAGGGGAGGTTTTGGTTTTGTTTTATCCGTTGATGGGTGGTGGCAATGGTTCCACAGCGACACGAATGTATCTGCGCCACTACACTGTACATCTGATTTTCTTAAGTTTTCTAATAGTTCTCTGTACATCTGACCTATCAATAATTTTTTTTTTGGTTTTTTTTTTTTTTTTTTTTTTTTTTTTTTTTTTCGAGACAGGGTTTCTCTGTAGCTTTGGAGCCTGTCCTGGAACTAGCTCTTGTAGACCAGGCTGGCCTCAAACTCACAGAGATCCGCCTGCCTCTGCCTCCCGAGTGCTGGGATTAAAGGCGTGAGCCACCGCCGCCCGGCAATAATTTTTAAGTGTATATAGGATTTCTAAGCCCAAAAATCTGAGCACTGCTATTTTGGTGAAATGTGTGCACATATCTGAGGGGCTTATGAGCTGTTCAGTTCAAGGCTATTCTTCTATTTTTGGTTGTGAGCCTAGCCTTTACCGGCTGAGGCATCTCTGCAGCCCAAGGCTATTCTTTTTTGCTAGGTTTTTATGCTTAGGGAAATCATAGCCAAACCGAGTAAACAAGTTGGAAACAATACAGGGTGAGTCCCTCAAACTGCTCTGAAATAAAAGCACACAACATTCTCATTATAGTCACAGTGGTCAAAGGCTTAAGGGGAATTTGAGAAAATCAACCCTACTTAGAATGAGAAAGATAGGCTTTGGCTCTGAGCTACAGACCAGAACCAACAAGGCTTACCTGCATGTCATATGACCCATCACGGTTATACGTCACAGCTATGACTGTATCTTTATGGAACAAGGGGGAAATTGAAAAAAAAAAAGACATTATGTAAACAATGGAGATGACAAAATTCTCCCTCTCAGCTTTAAGTTACTTAGCTAGTCCAAGAAAAGACAACATCTTAACTCCAGGGGATACAATATTTTTCTTAGCAAAGTCTCTGATCGGGTTCAGCACAGGTGGATTGGCAAACCTATCTCTTTTGAAAATGGATTTTGACTACTTGACATATTTTCACCTGGACACAAAAAGCTGCAGTGATAGTCAGAAAATGCCGTCAACTAGTGTCAGACCACAGAAGGGCTGCTTTGAGACCCAAATCTCCCATCTGCCTACCTCTGTGGTCTTGGCTCAGCTACTCTCTCATTGTTCCTTCACGGTCCGCCACTAAGTGGGTGTGGGAATGCTAGCAACGACTAAGGTGACAGTGCTTTAAAACTGTACCAGACCATAAGAGTATAAGGAGTTATTATTCAAGGTGTACATGAATATGGGATTGGGTGAAGACCATTCTCCAAGTTGGAAATCAATTTTATGTGAGTGTTTTGATGCAGTATCTGCAAGGCCCTGGGTTCAATTCCTAGCAACAAGCATTTTTGTGATCAGAGCTGTACACATTAACACCATTTCATGGACCGGATGTCCTGGCCATCATTGGATGCTGCCAACTTGGGTGTTTTCGTCTTGATGTCCTCTAGAACTCTGATCAGTTATGCCCAGCTGGGTGCCGCTGGCACTGAAATGAACGTCTTTGTTCTAGCACTGTCCCTCACGACTCATAAGCTCCAGACGGGCACAGCTGATCTGGCATCTGGCTTGAAGCTTTTCACCCTCGCCTTATGCTATGTCTTCTATGTCCACTGGGCAGCACTTGGCTGTCAAGTTCTTTCCTTCCAGAATCTGTCCTGTGTCTCATCCTTGCCTTCCCGATACTCTCCCTGACCTGGGCTGACTGGCTCTGAGGGCCACTTGGGGCCCCCCTGCTTCCTATCTCAGCCCTCTCATTTCCATATTCAAGTTACTTTAATGGTAATTTGCAATTACCAGGAATTTTGAATTACAAAAATAATTCAAGCCAGAGTTAGACTCCACGCCCTGAGGAATGTATGCTAATATCACACTACGCCCTGCTAAATTGCCATGCCTTATTAAATGTGTAACAAGCTGTTTAAGATTCTCTGGTAGGAAACAAAATAACTGGGGCAGGGAATAACAATTCACTCTGTGAAATTATAAGCAAACCTTTACTATAACTCTACTTGCATCCATGACACTAAAACACTTTGAATGTTTTGTAATGGGAAGAAAATTGAAATGGTGTAATCGGAGGCATTTTCTTTAAAAAATTTAAATTCATAATATGTAAGGTCTAAAGCTCTCAGCTTTGTTTTCTTCCTGTCCCCTATGTGTGGCTCAGCTCTGAGCAAAGGGGAAAATGGTCGAGTTGATATTTCCAGATGCCTCTTGGCTCACGGTTGCTCCTTCCCCATACTATTTACACCAGATTCACAGTCCTTGGAGAGCATCTTTAGGTCTCTGAACTCACTCTTTTGAACATAAATAGACTTCTACTATAAACTATAAAACATTTATGATTCTCTCTTCAATCCAATCTATCAGAAACTTTTCTCACAAAAAAACCCCAAAAAACAAAAAATAAACACTGAAAAACCGAAACAAACTGCTCACAAAAAAACACAATGCCTTCCACCTTCAAGTGCTACAACGCCACATTCCAACCATATACAATCCTAGCAGCAAAAATCTTACACACATGTGTCATGAACATGAACACACACCACACACACACACACACACCACACACACACACTGGGTGGGTAAAAATTCTCCACCCTATATATTTATAAACATGCCTTACATTTTTTTAAAGAATATGCCTCCGATTACACCAGATCAATTTTCTTCCCATTACAAAACATTCAAAGTGTTTTAGTATCATGGATGCAAGTAGAGTTATAGTCAAGGTTTGCTTATAATTTCACAGAGTGAATTGTTATTCCCTGCCCAGTTATTTTGTTTCCTACCAGAGAATCTTAAACAGCTTGTTACACACTTAATAAGGCATGGCAATTTAGTGGGGTGTAGTGTTACGTTAAGTACGCATTCCTCAGGATGTGGGGTCGAACTCTGGCTTGAATTATTTTTCTATGGCCTTTGGAAAATTACTGATATCCAAGCTTTGCCCTTGGCCAAGAAAGACTAGTTGTTGATAATAAGGAGGGGGGTGTTAAATGATAATAGCAGAATCTCATTGGCCTGTTCTGAAAAATGCAATGAGATAATCTCTGGGAAATGTGTAACACTGTATCTGAGAACATTACATAAATTTGAGCTATTATTATTATTCTTCCTGAAACCACACGGGGGTTCTGTGAAACACGGCCAATAGTACCAAGATAATATATAAAAATTCAAGTCATAAACATAGCACTGAAACACTTGGTCATTTTCATTAAGAAAACTAAAATTGGTTTTCCTTTAGTCTCCTAAGTATGCTGGGCCTCCTGCCTGGGATACCTTCCTGGTCACTGCTCATCAGCAGTTTCTGAGAGACCGCCTCAGAACCCTTCCAGTGAGCCACCGTCAGAATCAGACTGTCTTTGTGGAACGGGCTAAGAGTACAGAGCGAACAGGAATCATGCTGGCTTTCCAGTTACATACTTACTCATTTGTAACTTAAAACATTTTTAATTCGAATAAAGCTCAGCACAATTCAGAATACCCCTCAGTGGTTTAATGAAGACCCATACCAAAGAGCAGCAGTTGCCCTCATCTGAGTTACAGGAGACCATGGGATTTGTCTGTTAATTTAGGTTTCAAAGGCCACTGTAATTTTTCTGACTGCTCCATGCATTCAGCATGCAGGAGTTGCTAATAAGACATCCTCAGATTCTGGACGGCTGCTTTACAGAGTGATATGAGTAAACCCTCCCCGCCCAGGACGCACGGGCAACCAGTTATGCTACGGAGTAGAGCCATGCCTGCAAACTTCCTTTGTAGAGGCTCAGAGATCACCCAGTGTGGTTCAGCAACGTCCACCTAGGCTGAGGGTGGCATGATATCACAATGCAGTCACTCTGTTTCCCACACAATAGCAAGGGCTGTGATATCTAGAGTCAAAAGGTCATGCTCTACTCAGAGAAGACTGCTGGTCTGTGGGCAGGGAGCTACTCCAACTAGAATGCCTGCGTTTTATGCGAGGCTGCTGTAGTTCAGGGCTATCTCACGTCCTATGTCCAGCCTACTTCACCTACACTGACTGTCCTGTAGGCAGAAGGGACGGTCACATGGCTGTCACAAGGATTATGACCCTCTGTCATAATCTGCCTGGTCATGATTTATTAACCTCTTCTCCGCCTTAGGTGCCACCGGCTTCTAACTTTAAAGTGAGTTAGTCTTACTTTGAGCCTTCCCTAAGTAGTACAGTTAAAAAATTAAAAACAAAACTACCTAACTGAAAAGTATTAGAAAAACCATGGAGTCGGTATGAAAAGGAGTGGGCATCATAACACTGTGCCCAGGCTGGCTTTCCCCGCTTTATCTTCAGCACATCCGAAACATGAGCAGTGACTCCCTAGTTCCTTATTAATTGCTGTTGAAGACAGCCGTTCATGTGATGAGACACATACTAAATGACAACTCTGATGACCCATTCCACGTGGATTTCAAGGCACAGCCTGAGCAAAGGGTAACCCTCTGCCCCTGGCAGTTTTGAACACCTGTTTTCTTAATCTAAAAGCAGTGTTCTTAGAGCAGAAAACCTGCAAGCAATACAGAGAACAATGAGCCAAGGAAGAAAGGCCTTGCCCCCAGGCTCCTCAGAAAGCCCGTGCCTCGGGTCATGGCCCCGGGCTCCTCAGAATACTTTGTCATATTCTGCTTCAGTTGTTTGCCGAGGTGTGTCTTACAGAATATTTCAGAACACTTAACAGCACAGGACTGGGGAGAAAATGTGCACCATTAGCCCCGTGATCCTGAGCCGATCAACTCCAACTCGGCCATCTAAAAACTGAGAGCTGACTGAGCGTGACCTGGCTGGAGGTGGTTTCGGTTTAATGTGCTGTGCTTCTACACTCTGCATTCTCTTATGATGGAACGCTACTCACCAGTTTTACCAGCTCTCAGAGTCATGTTTCTGGTGTAAGAGATATTCAGTCTTCTCCCACGCTGAGAGTAAAACGGAGAGAATTGATCTAGAAAAAATTTAAAATGCAACAACAAAATTACAAGTATCGAGCCCCCAAAAATGCATACTCTACAAAAAGCGAAGATAAACCCCGGGTCCTCGATTGGCAGCTCAGCTCTGATTGCTTTAAATTTAAGGAAGATACCCTGACTTATATCTCAGGGACTTACGTATGAGAAGTCCCAGCTTCTAAGGACGAACCTGAGTGTTTGTCAGCCAGCTCTCACCCTGCCCCAGTCTCTGGGTCTCCTTGTCACTGGCCCAGCGCTATGTGCTGAGGTGGACGTGCTCTGCTGGACACACCCACAGGATGGAACTAAACTGAAGCCTCTGGCGTGGAGCCTGCTACTGCGACACTCATAAATTTAAAGAATAAAGGAACAAAGTGGAAACAGAGCAAACAAATCTAAAGATACAGTTGTATTCTTTAAGCTTTCAATAGAATGATCTTGAAAAAAAATCTAAAATCAAAGATGCTAACAACAATACTATAGTAGGCAGGGACACAGAATGACCCTGGGGCAAAAGAAATGGCTTAGTGGTTAAAAGCCGCTGCTCCTCCACAGGGCCCAGGCTTGAGTCCCAGATAAAGGGAGGTTTACAACCATTAAGTCTGGTCCTAGGGAAGCTGATGCCCTCTTCTGGCCCTGATGAGCACTGCATGCATATGGAGCACAGACCCAGATACAGGCAAACACCCATGTTCATAAAACACAAGTAAACTAAACACAAAAATTTAATATAATAATTCTAACGATAAAAAACAAGTAGACTTAAATTATGTTTAATCTGCCATGTGGTAGTGGCACACACCTTTAACGTCAGCATTAGGGAGGCAGAGGCAGGTGGATTTCTATGAGTTTGAGGCCAGTCTGTCCTGTTCCTTTAAGAGACAAGCCCCGCCCACTCCCCTTCCCTTCCCCCAAGGCAAGCAGATCTTCCTTCTGCTTCTAGCCTGTGAGCTTTCCTTTCTATCTCTCCAAGAGGTACCTTCTCTTCTCCTCTCCTCCATCTCTGTTTCTCTTTCTCTCTCTCTCCCTCCCTCTCCCCTTTCCTCTTCCCTTCCATAATGCACTAAGTAAATACCCACTTTCTCCGCATGATGTGATAGGCTGTCGAGGTCTCTCACCCACCTTGCAGCTCCCTGCCTGGGACCCACAGCCCCTCGTGGCTCTCTGCCTGCTGTTCCCCCTTGGGGAATGGTACTGTTTTATTTTTACCATTACAATTACGTTTAATTCAATGTTTAACATCCTGAGTAAGTATGGGGGGGGGGGAGTTTGAGAGTTCAGATTTTGTATTAGGTATTTTTGTGTGGGGGAAACCTTTCAATGCAGAGCTGACTGAGGCTATAATATGCTAGCCTGTGAGGTAAGCAGTTGCCAGGAAGAGGTTGGGTAAGCACCTACAGCACGCTGGAGGAGGAAAGCCTGTGTGGTAACCAGAACGGACCCTTCCACGGTGCATTCTCTGACAGCCTCAAGGACCCAAATATCCGGACAGAAACTGAATTACAGGACAGGAAAAAAACCACAATAATAAAATATGGCTAGTGGAAAGGACTCTGAGTCTCCCGTGGCCTAGATGCTGGGCCACAGGGGCACTGCCGCAGGTACGGTGGACACGAGGGCACTGCCATGGGCACAAAGGGTAGTGCTGTAGATACTGTGGGCACGAGCACACTGACGAAGGTACAGCGGGCACGAGGGCAGTGTTGTAGGTACAGCGGGCACGAAGGCACTGCTATAGGTACGATGGGCACAAAGATGCAAGCCACAAGGGGTGGTGGATGCACAAAGTCAATAGGGCTCAGCACAAGACAGAAAGAACTAGCACTTGGTAGAAAAAGACCGGTTTCTACAGTGTTAAACAGGCATTAGTTGAGCTACAGTCACTGCACTCAATAGTGCTTATGTGTGCACTTGGGATATATGAAGAGTTCTTTTCCACACTGAAAAACATCTGCAGTAATTGGATCAGTCATTGGCAGCAGAAAAGGCAAGAATGAAACACAGAAAGAGAAGCACGGTGCCTGCTGATTCAGAGGACACAGCAAGGGAAGAGGTGTGCTCTGTACCTTGGGTGTGCACTTTGAAAGCGCTGGTCATAGCTTTCTCTTTGAGGATGAGCCCCAGAGCTGCCTGGCACACAGACTCTTTGGCTATGACGCTGTGAGAGGGCAGCAGTGTCTTGTGGTGTTGAGGGATGAAGTCAGTGTGCACATTCCCAGCTTCGAACTCTGGGTGGCCAGACAGCCGGAGCAGGAAGTCCACATTGGTGCGCAAGCCGACAATCTAGGGAGAGAAGCAAACCCGGGTCCTGCTGAATATGGAAAGCAACATATTCAGAAAAGCATCTGATCGGTGACCCAATAAGGTGTCACGTGGAGAAGGGTCACACTCACGGGCCCCAGATGTATCACTGCACATCTGGACTTACACTTCAAAATCCAGCTCAGGAGAGAGACAAGACGTAGGACGTAGTACAGCAGGGCTGTCTACCTGGCTCGGGTTAGGAAAATGATGAACGTTTTAAAACAGACACGAAATGTATTTTCAAGAGATGGGAGTTGTTATTTAGAAGATTCCACGGAATAGGATGACTGCAAATTCAGGCACGAGTGTGATACTGGCAAGGGAACAAGAATTATAGGCTGGAAAGAACTTCCTTCCAACACTAAAATCCAAAGTTTACACATGGATATAAAAATTTTAAAAAAGGAATAACAACAACCCTAGTTTACTGCTCCTCAAAAACAAGCAAACAAACAAACAGATTAAAGGATTAAAGATAACGGTAACTATGGCTTTGGGTTCATGAATGCATTCCCTCAATCATCCATTCCTTATTTCATTTACTGAGCAGTTTTAGGTGCCAGGATCTGACACAGGCTCTGGGGACAGGGAGAGGCTGTGTCAGAGACTGAGGCTGGCCAAGGTGACAGAGAACATCAAAGTGTCCTTTTCTAAATGGGACAACTAGAAATAGAGTAAGGAAGTAAGCAGGGCTGAGGACAGTCAGCAGGTAAAGACGCCCTACAGGGGCGGTAAGAGCACGTCCCCATGCTGCGGCCCTGAAGGGATTACAAGTAGAACCACAGTGCTGAGAGCCACAGAAATTGACGCAGGTTAGTAACACAATAATTTTAAAATCATGTGTTACAAATCCTTCTATGAAGGGAAATTAAGGTGTTTGGGATTTTTGCACCAAGAAAATTAATGTGATGGGGGGACGGGGAGAGGGGAAAGGGATGGGGAGAAAGGAAAGTGGCAGGGGAGGGAAGAAGCAGAGAGGGGAGAAGGACATGAGGAATTGGAAGTTCAAGTTGGGGGAAGAACAGAGAGGAAGAGCAAGAAAAGAGATATCTTGATAGAGGGAGCCATTATAGAGTTAGTGAGAAACCTGGCACTAGGGAAATTCCCCTGGAATTTACAAGGATGACCCCAGCTAAGAATCTAGGCAATGGTAAGGAGGGTGCCTGAACTGCCCTTCCCCTGTAATCAAACTGATGATGGCCTTAATTGTCATCATAGAACCTTCATCCAGTAACTGATGGAAGCAGAGGCAGAGATCCACAGGCCTGGGTCGAGCTCCTGGAGTCCAGTCGTAGAGAGGGAGGAGCGATAATAAGAGCAAAGGGGTCAAGATCATGATGGGGAAACCCACAGAAACATCTGACTCTGGACTGACAGCAGGGGAATCAGCAGAGGACTGAACTAGACCTTCTGAATGTGGGTGACAGTTATGTGGCTTGGGCACTTTGTGGGGCCACTGGCAGTGGAACCAGTATTGATGTCTAGTGTATAAACTGGGTTTTTGGAGCCCATTCTCTATTGAATACCTCGCTCAGCCTAGATACAGGGAGAAGGGCCTTGGTCCTGCCTCAAGTGATGTGATCAACTTTGCTGACTCCCAATGGGAGACCTCACCCTCTCTGAGGAATGGATAGGGGGTGGGGTGGGAGAAAGGTGGAAGGAGCAGGAAAAGGGAGGGAGAGGGAACTGGGATTGGTATTTAAAGTAAAAAGATTGTTTAAAAAGGAAATTAGTGTGATAGAGAAAAAAAACTGTCAAATGAAGAATAATTTTTTTAAGAAAACTGACTGCACTCACTCATACAGCTGGCCTGATTGACAGACAACTATAATTTCACTAACGTGAATAGTTTATCTCTGCAATCTTTTCCCTCCTGACCGAAACAAAGCGCACTCAAACCTACACTGGGCCTTGGGGCCTTGCCCGGGAGGAACTGTTTTGTGTCTGATAATGTGAGCCTCTGGGGATGACAAAGGACTTCGGAATTGGCTTCCGCTCACTCACGTTGTACTGATGAAGGCTGTACCTCAGTTTCGACAGGGCTGATGGACGATCCACAGCCCATACCACGAGCTTTGCGATCATGGGGTCGTAATGCACCGAGACTTCATCTCCTAGAATCGAGGGATACTGTCACTGCCAATGTCACAACCCTGAGGGATGAAGCAGGCAGAGCAAGACATTCTTAGAATGTCTTGCCACTTCCGGCACATCCTCACCAGCCCTGCCCGGCAGGTGCCCTAAGCAGTTTTATTTTCCCAGAAACCAAGGCTTAGATGGACTTAAAAACTTGCCCATCTTGTCCTTAAAAGGATTAGCCATGGAGAATACCAGGCTTTATTGTGTGATTCAGTGATACCGAGCTGGTTTTCTCGGGTCTATCTTCCTTTCCTTTCTCTCTTTGGAGGTCAAGGCAAAGCCGGACTCCCTCACATGAAACCTGTTTCCACTCTCAGCTCCCACGCTTTCACAGTCCCCAGGTCCATAAGGTAAGAGAAACCATTCCTGTATGTTGTCCTGGGGCTTCCACATGCACACGTACACCAAACCACCAAACCCCACAGATAATTAAATAAAATATGAAACAACAACAACAACAACAACAACACACACACACACACACACACACACACACACACGCAATGATAATGCAGTCTAATCTGGGTATTACGGTGAGATATATTATTCTAGCTTATTGGCAGGAAAGGCAGGATACTCAATTGAGCCCAGGAGTTTAAGCCCAGTCTGGGCCACACAGTCTGGCCTCATCTGAGAGAAAAGTAACTTATTGCGAGTTTAATTAGACTGATAGCTTTGATCCCATTTAATGTTTTACCTTGCCGTACTCCAGTTTCAATCCTTGTAGTCATGTCTGCCTGAGGGGTAGAGAGGTGAACCAACGGTCCGGCCCCTGGCATGAAGTTATTATCAGGGTCTTCTGCATATATTCTAGCTTCAAAGGCGTGGCCACGCAGAGGGATTTCTTCCTGGCTCAAGGGAATCTTCTCTCCTGCTGCAATCTGGTAACAAAATAGTGCTCCTCATGAAAACGAGCGTTAGAGTCACTAGCAAAGTCCTATCTATGTTCTAGGATATAATCTGATTTCTTATTATACAGACCATTTTCAAACTGGCTTATCTTTACTGCCCTCCCCCCCCCCTTTTCTGAGGTGACTGGCTTTCATCTGAGTTCAAGAGAGTGGCCCTAGCTACACATTCAGGCTGGGAGTTCTGTGCCATTTTCCCTCTCAGAGAGACACGAAGCATCCGAAAGCCTTGAGGATTTCCCTAGTATCCCAAGCCCTCCTGGCCCTGCACTGTAATCCCATCTCAGCTGTGTGAGCCACTGAACCCTTATTTTAAGAAGTGTTTGATTCTAGAGGCAGGCCTGAAGCTCGAATTCTTGACTCATCAAATGTCAAGGTCCCTTACTTCACATATGCATGATTCCAGGGCACCTCATGCTCACGTCAGGCCCCAGTTCCTTCATGTCTGCAATGTGTCCTTGGATGACTAAAGCTAGCTTACTTTTTGGAAGCTCCTGCAATTTCCTGAGATCCAGAAATAAAAACATCCCTGGTTTTCTTTCTCATTCCTAAAGGCTCAGGAACACAATTCCTCCACGATTAAAAAGTCCTGTCAGGTGTCCAGCATTTTCACAGTGAGATATGATGCTGTCACCTACAAAGTTCATGCCTGAGAACTCCACAACAATGTTAGAATAAAAACAGCAGCACCAACAACCCCTCACGATGCCTTAAGTAACTACAACTTTTTGCTGGGCCACACTCATAAGTGTCTTCAGTTGCAAGGAGCCTGCGGGATCACTTGGTTATTGCTTCAGGGGAAAAAATACCTTTTCTTGATTCTAGAAACAAACACACTTATCAGTTTTATCTGACACTATTAATGCTTAGTAGCTCAGTGTGCCTGGTTTTCTCTAGATTCCAAGGTCCCTAAGAAGCTCTTGGCTCAATCTGAACCACCAATCATTCACCAAAGAAACATGACATTATTGTCCACAGAAGTTTTGAAAAGACAAAGTTATCCAAATGTCATGAGTTCATCATCAAAGTATGGAAAAAAATAACTTAGACTCGGTACATAAAATGAACCAAGAATCCTACAAAAATCAAGAATATTCATATTAAATACTTTCATATTTTTACATAGTTACAGATCTAGCGTGTTGTGTGTGTGTGTGTATGTGTATATGGTGTGTAGTAGACACATCAACAGTGCCAAAGACTACAACACTGAACATTGGCTGTGAATGGGTACTACAAAAGAACACTTACTCATGGGCTGACAGCAGTCTGCAAATAAACTTTATACATGGATCATTCTGTTGCTAGAAGATCATGCCCCTAGCTCTTCACTCCCAGCTCCCTAGTCATTTCATCTTGGCCAGCATGTCTCACCTCTAAACTCTAACAGTGCCCTGGGCCAGAACGTTGTGACCTTAGATAGATCAAGAGGCTTGGCCATGGGATCAGGACAAGATACAATGATACAGCTCACCTGCCTGCAGTCCAGGGCCTATGGGGTCAGTTACCTAAGATGAAGGGAATTGATAATTTGGAATCTGTGTTCCTACAGTGCCAATAACATTGCAGCCTCAGATGCAGTTCTTTGTTTCCTTTTCAAGACAGGGTTTCTCTGTGCAGTCACGTGTAACCCCGCCGGCAGGGTCAGCTATTCAGGGTTCTCTGAAGGGGCGCTAACCTGCAAGACATGAGCTGAAAAGAGGAAGGAAACCAAGCAAGATTCTATTGTCAAGGTCTCCGTTTATTGGGGTGAAAGTTACAGCTTATATACCCTTGAATGGGGTGGAGGTAGGGGTAGGCAGGAACTCTGCCGGGGTAACTGAAGGTCATCAGCCAGCACCTGGTGTAAGCCGAAGCATGTGATTCATTAACATTGGAGTAAGGGGCAGGTTCCGTTAACAGATGTGATCCATTAGCATTGGAGTAAGGGGTGGGTTCCGTTAACGGATAGCTCTCAAGATAGTAGGATGAGGGGTGGGTTCTCTGTAAACATCCTTAGGGCAATGACCTCTGCTATCCCTGTAAGGACAATGGTCCCTGACAAATCTATCCTTAGGAAAATGGTCCCTGACAGTCACGGTTGCCCCGAACCTGCTTTATAGATCAGGCTGGCCTTGAACTCAGAGATCTGTCTACCTCTGCCTCCTAGGATTAAAGGTGTGCACCACCACTGCCTAGTCAGTTTTTTTTTTTTTTTAAATCTTACATTTTCCTGTCCTTATCCCAACCCCAGAAGTGAGCGATACCCTAAGTAGCATAAAAGTAGTTTACAACGTAATGTATTCTCAGCACTGACCTTATTTCCGGTAGTGCTGGGGACTGGGCCCAGGCATCACTCACCACTCACGCTAGGCAAGAACTCTACCACTGAGCTCCACCCATAGCCCAAGACTGCTCGTCACTAGGCAAACCTTCTCACCCTGAACTGCCACTCCACCAAGTCAGTTCCGGTGATCATTTCGGTGACAGGATGCTCCACTTGCAGCCTTGTGTTCATCTCCATGAAATAAAAATTGTGCTCTGCGTCCATAATGAATTCCACAGTTCCTAGCGGGTAAGATGCAGCTGTCACACGTCAGCGGTTCAGAGGCAGCAGCAAGGCAAGAGTTCCTAGGATGGGAGCTGGAAAGAGCTGAGCAGCGAAGAGCACTCGGCCCTCCTCCATAGGCTCAGTTCCCACTCGGGGACCGACTGACATCTGATGCATCCTTCTGGCCTCCACGGGAAAGGTACACAGGCACACATACAGGTAAAACACCCACGCACACAGAAAAATTAAAATATAATTTTAAAAGATTTTCTACGATGCAGCACATTGAGTTTTACTGCTGCAGACTTCATTCATGGGATAGGATTTGTATTTCGTGAGGAAAATGCCATATTTTGCAGCACAAATGAGTTTTTCTTTAAAATAGAGAACTTTACGAAATGTAGCAATAGAAAATATTTTTGGAATTCTGAGCAAATGCTGAGCCCAAATTATGCACCAGTCTTATCTGCTGTAGTAATGAGAACGTGTTTGGACTATGAATTACTGTCCCAACATACCTAACCCAGAAGCCTTGTGCTGTGACGTTCCACTTCACGTGAACTCTGGATAAGGCATAACTCCCCCCGCCTTGATTCCGTGGTTCCCTCTTAAAGTCCTCGTGAGGAACAGTGCTGTAGCTGCATGGTAGATCGTTTATCTCAGAGGCACTAGGCCCTAAATTCAGTCTTCAATATTGTCCCTTATTCCCAGTTAGAAAAGTCCTTGTTAGTGACACACTGAGAGACTTTTTTAAGCTGCAGACCACTCCAAGTCTATTGGTAATCTATCAAGATCTACAATATTTCCCCAAGTTTTTTCTTAGCGTTTCTGGGAATGGGCCCCAGACCCTAGTGCATAGTAAACAAACATCCCTCAGGTTTATTAGGCTTAATTTTACACAATACTTTAATTATCTTAAGTATAGGTGAGCTGATTTTTGTCAAATGAATACAGTCATTATGCTAGATTTGTAAGAAATACATGTCTATATAAAGGAAGACCATCAGAAAATAAATAGGAAAAGTAGAATGAACTCCTAATTTTGCTTTAATTGCTTGCTAGTTGATTTAATGAACAGTTTAAAATAACAGAAACAGTGAATGTGATTATGCATTTCTCCATATATGTGCTTATATAAAAATAAAGAGTATGATAGCAATAACAAAAGGGATAAAGATATATTAGAGATATATAATTGTTATTATAAAGTACCTGTACTTATGACATGAGATGATAATACTTTTTAAAAAGTTTTCAAACTTTACTTGTGTGTGTCTATCATTGTGTGTCTATGAGTGGGGGCACATACATGCCATGGCGCACATGGGGAGGTCAGAGGACAGCTTCCGGTAGTCAGTTCTCCCCTTCTACTGTGGATTCTGGGGACTGAGCTCAGATGGTCAGATGTGCAGGACAAGTGCCTCTTGCTGGCCCGAGGCTGTCATTTGATAGTGGGCTAGGATTAACCTGAATGCATATTATGAGTCTTGGGGCTACTAACTGATGTGTTAATGGAAAAATGGAAATCATATAAAATGCTCAATTAAAACCATGGAAGTAACAGAACTGATCAGGAAAAATATGAATGGAAGAAAATGAGTAGCAGACAAAAGAATGAAGAACAGAGGGGACAAATGAAGACAATGGAAAGCATGGCAGACATCTGAACTACAGTAGCAACCAGTTTAAATTTCTGTAGTTCCATACCAAATAAGACAGAAATTGTATAAGATTCAGAAATAGATCCCAACTGTCTATTGTCTACAAGAAACTCAATTTTAATCTAAAGACTTAACTGATTTAAATGAAAAGTGTAGAAGAATGATACAAACGATAAAGAGAGAAGTAGCTATTTCAGACACAGAATGTTATCACGGATGAATAATAACATAAGGATGACAATATAAACATGATAAGGAGGTCAATTCTGCAAAAATGCACAATTATAAAACTGAGAACAAGGAGGAAGAGATGACTTGGTCACAGTCGATAAAAAATGGTAGTATTCTATCAGATTAGGCGGGCAGATAATTAGTAAGGATGTACTTAGCTCAACTGCACCGTCCACCAACTAGATTGTTGTCGATGGACCATAACAGAGTCCATCCTCAACCTCGCAAGGATTAGTCACCTAGAATGGCCACGCTCTGGGCTACAGGAAACTCCTTAACAATTTTTAAGAAACAGCCCATAATCTCCCACTTCTCTAGGGAATATAGTCAAAACAACCAGGGAGCAGATATTCTTGGAGCTGTGACTCGGGGAAGGTGATGAAGTTTAGTTGTGAACAGATAACTTGACAAAACCCAGAGGCTTTAAAGGGTGAAGGCTGAGAGAAAGCGAGAAAGCGCTTCAGGCAAACACGCCACAGTGCATGGGGGAGGGTGGAGGTGAAGAGTGAAGGGCAGACCAAGAAAGCAGAGTCACACGGGCCTCAGCACCGGGAGGGAAGGCAGCCTCCACACACTTGAGACCTAGGGTGGCAGGAGACGGGAAAATTAGGCAGCTCGGTATCACTAGGGCTGTCTTGAGACTATCTTGTCTGAGTTTCCTGGCTTAAGAGTCGGAGGTTCTAACATCTCTCTGTATGAAGGAACTTATAGCAAGGGTTGTGTACATACTGGGCACAGCCTTCAGAGCTACCTTGAGAACAGGGGAAAGATTCGGAAGGGAAATTGCCGAGAGCTCTGTGCTGGGGAAAGCTGGTCTGGACTGGAAGGGAACAAAGGTGGGGAGAGGCAGGACAAAAAATGGGAGCTGCGTTTGGAATACCAGATTTGGGTGAGAGCTCTTGTGAACCCCGCTCAGCCCTTACTCCCCATCAGCCATGGCTGACTGTGACCCAATCCCATCCCAGCATGGAGTCTCCCACCCCATCTGTACCAATTACTGATAAAACACCTCGACCAAGGACCTTACAAAGAAAGGGCTTGTCAGGTTTATGGTCCCAGAGGACGACTGCAGCAGGAAGCCGCAGGCTCCCATCTGGAACCACGGCGAGAAACATGGAGTGCACATGGAATGGCCCAAGGCCTGGACACTTGAAAGCCTGTCCTCCATGACACACTTCCTCCAGCAAGGCCACATTTTCTAGTCAAATAGTACTGCTAAATGACTAGGAACTAAATGTCTGAGCCTATGGGAGACAATCTCATTCAAACCCTCAAAGAAGGAGCCAGACAGGTCAGCGCTGCCTTACAGTGAAGCGCTGCCTTACAGTGAACAGAGAAAATAAGATTGATCACTAACTAGACCACTTCGCAAATCAGCCCGTGATTGCAGGGGGAGGTGGTGGTGAGCAAAACTCAAGAAAGGGCCTGTGCTCTCCCCAGAGATCACTAAAAGATCTACTCAGCAAAGGCTGAAAACATTTACTTTACTTCTGATTTCTCAGCTGACCACTTGGGACTCTTATTAGTGTGTGTGTGTGTGTGTGTGTGTGTGTGTGTAAATTCTCCTCGCCCTCACTGCTTACCAGAAAGAGTCTAGAGTCACCGGGAGACAGGGGCTCTGGGTATGCCTGGGGGGATTACTTTGGCTATAATGAATTGAGGTGGGGAGGCTTGCCCATTGTATGTGGCAGCATTTCATGACTACCATCCTAGACCACATGAGCAAAGAAAGGGAACTGCCTGGCAGCATTCATTCATTATTGCCTACTTCCTGTTTGTATATTTAAAGTGACCAGCTGGACTCCTGCTCCTGTAACTTCCCGGCCACAGGGGACAGTACTCTTGAAGTGTGAGCCGGAATGAATCCTCTCTTAAGTAACTTTTGTTAGGTTCCGTCACAGTAACAGGGAAAGAAACGCTGGCATCCCTGTTTAGTTTGGCACATAAATTATATTATATATAAACAAAGACATGCTATGTGTACTATACGAACACACATGGAGAATATTCTCTTACTGCATAGTTACTAAGAAACCGGTGAAACCCAGGCTCTGGAGGTTAGCGACACTGCATTCTGGACTTTCTCAACACAGTTACTGTCACGGTCGTGACCTCAGCCGGAACTCCAGCTCTTGATGCCTCCGTCCATCCCTGCACCGCTATTCCTTGAAATGCCAAGGCCAGCGGTGTGGGAAACCTTGGAGAGAAGGTGGCCGTGGCCTGTGTGGGAAGAACTCGATGTTCTGTGATGCAGACAGCAACCCCACGCCACAGGCAGGCTGGCGCTGCGCAGGCTTCAATTCTGCTCACCCTTTCTCTCTTTAGTGTATAATTTTGCCTCTAAAATGTTTTTAACTGGATCTTTCCTGCTTATTTCCCTTTTATTATTGTCTTTCCTTCTCTTTGGGATACTAAGGATTAGGCCAAGGCTAACACATATCTACAGTGTACTTAAGTTGATCTTCTCTCTCTCTTTTTTCAATTAGCACAAATTTCTAAATTCTAAAATTTTATTTTCTAGCCTTATATACCTTTAATCCCAGAACCTGGGAGGCAGGGGCAGGCAGATTTCTGTGAGCTGGAGATTAGCCTGGTCTACTTCTGTCTCAGTTATGGTTTCTATTACTGTGGAGAAACACCATGACAACTCTTATAAGGAAAGCATTTAATTGTGGTGGCTTACAGTTTAGTTATCATCCTGGTGAGAAGCAAGTCAGCATGCAGGCAGACATGGTGCTGGAAGGTAGCTGAGAGTTTTGCATCTGACTCATAGGCAACAGGAAGTGGGCTGTCTCGCTGGGTATGGCTAGAGCATATACGGGACCTCAAAGCCTGCCTCCACAGTGACTCATTTCCTCCAACAAAGCCACACCTCCTCATAGTGCCACTCCCTCTAGGTGTCATTTTCTTTCAAATCAGGACAACACAGTAAGCTCCAGGCCAGTCAGAGCTACACCGTGAGACCCTGTTCTAAAAACAAACTTTTCCTACATTTTTCATTCCCTTTTAAATATTTTGATTTATTATTCTTTTGTTATTCCTCTTTTGTTACTAGTAAATGTTTTTAATTAGTTGTTGCAGTGTTTCTGTATCTGGATGTAATACATTGTTGCTGTTACTATTGTTTTCTTCTCTCTCAATGCTGAGAGCTATACCCTGGTGCCTTGAGGACAATGAATGGATGTTATGATACAGAGCTATATTCCAGCCCAGTTTTAAAAACTATGCCTCTGGCTGGAGAGATGGCTCAGAGGTTAAGAGCATTGCCTGCTCTTCCAAAGGTCCTGAGTTCAGTTCCCAGCAACCACATGGTGGCTTACAACCATCTGTAATGGGGTCTGCTGCCCTCTTCTGGTCTGGAGGCATACACACAGACAAAATATTATATACATAATAAATAAATAAATATTTAAAAAAAACTATGCCTCAACCCAACCATGACATAGTTGTCCCTGAATCTTGATGTGTCATTACTTTCCTTCTTGCTGTGACAAAATCCTTCATCAAACCATCAGAGGGTTTATTTTGGCTCAGGGCTCAGGGGACAGTCTGTCATGGCAGTTAAGGTACGGTGGGTGACAAGACTGTCATATTTTGTCCAGAGGCAGGAAAAAGAGAGCAATGAATGCTAGTCTCTCTGGTAACTCTAGATCCTGTCAAATTGATAATTAATGGTAACCATCATGCTCAGCAATACTTTAACTTAACAAGGGATTGATCATACACCAAGCCCCCAACTGATGACCAAGCCACAGTGAGACACACACACACACACACACACACACACACACACACCCCTGAAATACACCTGAAAACTAAAGAAAACTTTTTATTTTATATTAAATGAAAACGCAATTAAAATGAATGGCTGTAGCAGAGACAGTGAGACAGTGCTTATAGATTTATAACAGCAAATGTATAAGAAAGGAAGAAAGAGAATATCAAATTAAATTCAATAATCCAGTAACAGACATTGATGTGGGATGTCCTTCTGTATATGTGTTGCTTTTGTTGGTCGATGAATAAAGCTGTTCTGGCCAATGGCTTAGCAAAGTAAAGCTAGGCAGGAGGTCCAAACAAAGATACAGAGAAAGTGTAGGCAAACTCAAGGAGATGCCATGTAACCGCCAAAGGAGAAAGAGGTCGGAACATTATTGGCAAGCCACGAGCCTCATGGTAAAATATAAACTATTTGAAATGGGTTAATTTATAGTTAGAGCTAGCCAGTAAGAGACCTAAGTCATTGACCAAACAATTATATTTAATATATTAGCCTCTGAGTGATTATTCCATAGCGGCTGTAGAGACCCGGCAGGCAGGAAAGAAACTGGCCCAGTGGGACTGGGTGAGCATCTATCCGGTTATAAATGTCAAAAAAACCCAGCTAAGACTCTAAACAATAGTGGAGAGGGTGTCCAAACTGGCCTTGCCCTGTAGTCAGATCGATGACTATCTTAAATGTCACCAGCAACTGACGAAAACAGAGACAGAGACCTGCAGTGGAGCACGGGACTGAACTCCCAAAGTCCAGCTGAAGGGTGGGAGGAGTGAGAATATGAGCAAAGAGGTCAAGACCATGATGGGGACACCCACTGAAACAGTTTAGCTGAGCTAATGGGAGCTCACCAACTCCAGCTGGACAGGGAAGGAACCAGCATAGTGTAGGCCCATATTTCTATATGGTGTGGCAGCCAGGCTCCAAAGCCATAGGCCCACCTGAGACGGTCACGTAGACCTGCAGACAGCCTCAGCAACAGCCAGGACGTGCTGCTCCTTCTCTTTTGTTATAAATGTAAATCACCTGGGGAGAGGTGTTGGCTGAAACTGAAGACTTAATGGTCAGGATGTTTGGTGCTCCTTCCTTTGTAATTTGGAGGATGTCTTATAGAGATGCTAATTCAGGCCTGTGTGACAGCTAGCATACTCGGCAAACAGGTAGATGCGGATGTGACTAAAGGCCATTCACCTGGTTACCTAGGAGACAGCCTAATGTATTCCCCACCCCCACCCCCCCACCCCCATCCCCACACACCCCCCCCCTCAGTTTATGTGTTGGTATAAAAGTTGGCAGGAGAAAGACCCTGAGATGATCTTCCATGATGACCATGTAAGTTGTGTCTGATTATTCCTTGCGGCTCAGTACCAGTCCAGTTAGGGAAGATAATTTTCTGTGTTGGAGCCACACGGGCTCCAACAGCATAGGACCAAACTGGACCCTCTGAATGTGGTTGATGGTTGCATGGCTGGGGCAGACTGGGGGACCACTGGCGGCACCAGGATTTATCCCTACTGCTTGTATTGGCTTTTTGGGATTCTGTTCTCTTTGGATGGATACCTGGCTCAGCCTAGTCACAGTAGGGAGGGCCTTGGACTTCCCCAAAGCAATGTGCCTTACCCTCTCTGAGGAGTGGATGGAGGGTGGTGTGGAGGGGAGAAGGTGGAGGGGATGGGAAGAGGGGAGGGAGTAGGGACTGGTATTAGTATGTAAAGTAAAAAAAGATAGTTTGTTTTCTTTAAAAAAAACAAAAATTAGGAATCAAACAATACATATTGCAACAAAGGACTGGAGAGATGGCTCAGAAGGCTTGCTGCCAAGCATGATGACCCTAGTTGAATCCCATGGTGGAAGAGAGAACTGACTCCCAAACACCATCCCTGATCTCCTGTGTGCTGTGGCACACTTGTGTGCATGTGAGCACACAGGTACAACTATCTGCTTAGCTGTGCTCACAATAGCCAAGCTAAGGAATCAGACGAGCGGCTAAGGGAAAGACGGAGGCTGGGGAAAGGGAAATCCAAACATGGTAGGGTTTCTAGTTCACCCCAGTTAGACTTCTAAGGAAAAAACAAAAAAAAAAAAACAAAAAAAGGGCACACACGTATACAGAAAATAAATACGCAACAAAAGACCCGCATGGCAGATCATGGCCACCTGTAACCCCAGTTCCAGAGGATTAACGTGACCTTCTGGCCACTGCAAGCACCACACACACACTGTGCACACATACACGCAGGCAAAATATTCATGCACATAAAAATCAATTGTTGAGTTAACAATACAGGAAAATAGCAAGGATGAAGGAATAACAGTACTCGACTTTAAGACTTACTATAAAGGCTAAAGTTAAAACAAGAGTATATGGTATTGCAAAACGAGATGAACGAATCAATGGACTAGACCCACATCAATATACTAACCTATGGCAAAGGGGCACAGGCAATACAATTGCACAGTCTCTCTATATTGTTGAGTTAGCTATTTGGGGTCCTTTGCCTCTTAATATAAACGTTAGGGTCAGTTTACTGATATCACAAATAACTTGCTGGGATGAAGGTACTGGAACAAAAACATTCCGAAGAAAAACGAGGAACCTAAACACAGATTGTATATTTTTCATAAGCATTAATTCAAAACAGATAATATGTCTAAATGAAAACTGCAAAACCACAGCCCTAGAAAATAACCTACAAGATAAGCTGGGGTTTATCTAGGCAAACTGGGGTACAGCAATGACATTTACGCACACACAACAAAGGTGCAGCCCATGGAAGAGCTGACAGGTAAGATTTCATCACAATTGAAAACACACACTCTCCAAAAGACGCTTTGAATAACGTGAGAGGCCAAGTACAGACTGAGTATCTATAAAACAAATATAAAAAAGACTAAAAAAATGGACGAAAGACTCTGAAACGTTATCAAAGTAGATATAGAGATGGCAAATAACGATGAGATGCTTCATAAATAACTCAGGAGGGAAATAAAAATTCAAACAATGCGGGATGAGATGTAGTTCATTGGTACAGCACCTGCCTGGCACGCTCAAGGCTCTGTGGTCTATCCCCAGAATGCAAGATGAATGAATCAACAAATGAAACAATGGGATAAGAAGTGGCCGACGACCCACAGCACTGCTACCCTAGCTTGCTCAAATGTAGCTTGGGGGAGGGTTTAATTCATCTTAAGGCTAGCTTACAGCCCATCACCGAGGGAAGCCAGGACAGCAGCTCCAGGCAGGAACCTAGAGGCGGGAAATCAAGCCGTGCAGCTTACCAGCTCACTCGTAGCCGGCTCACTTGCTCTTTTATATAACCCAGGATTGGTTTGCTCTGGGACGGTACCACCCACAGAGGGCTGGGCTCACCTACATCAGTCATTAATCCAGAAAATGTCCACAGACTGCCCTTGGGACAATCCGATGGAGGCAGTCCCTCCAGGTGACTCTAGTTTGTGACACCATGACAAAAGGAGCAGCACAACCAGCAACACAAATGCTGCAGGAGCGCTGCAGCAGGAGCCTTCGTTGTTAGTGGGAAGGCGACACTTAGAACAATAGGAAACGAGTATCAAGCTGTGAGATGGCGCGGACACAAGGGAAACACAGAGCGAGCACTAGGAGGAAGGCGTCATCTGAAGAGGCTTCGCACTGGATGACTTCACTACAGAAACTCTCACACAGGTAAGCCATGAGGGCAGCCAGGGAACAGCAGAGAGGATATTATGTCGGTGAAACTATTCTGTAGCATGCTATTAATGCAAGAGTAGGTACATATCATTACACATTCATCAAAACTCATAGATGGGTAATACCAGGACTAAGTCCTGAACCAGTTGTTCTGAACCTGTGAGTGGTGACCCCTTTGTGACCCCTTTGGGGTTGGAACCACCCTTTCCCAGGAGTCACATGTCAGTTGTCCTGCATAGCATACATTTATATTATTAGCCATAACACTAGCAAAATTACAGTTATGAAGTAACGACGAGATGCTGGGCCAACACCACATGAAGAACTGTATTAAGGGGTTGCAGTATTAGGAAGACAGACCCACTGCCCTAAGCTATGACCGGTGGCCTAGGGTAGGGCGTGAGCCCTGCAGGACCCTGGAGGCTGGCGGGGCAGGGGGTGCAGAAGTACAGCTCTGGCTTCGCTCAGCTTTGCTGTGGCCTGAGAAATGCTCTTAAAGACTTTTGGGTGCATCTCCATGGTAAAGCTATTGCCTGGCACATGAGGCCCTGGCAAAGTCCTTAGCTCTGTAAAGAAACAAATAGGAACTACGCTCTGAAAATAAAACTTGATCATTTTAAATGAGAAAAAGAATTTATTCATTTTATTTTGAAATAGAAGTACCAGACTTCCACATATCTGATTAGGCCAAGTGCTGGTTCAGAAATGTTTGTTCCTTAAGAGTGTATTTCTTACTGCAGATACAGTAAAAACATCTAGGAGCCTGATGCATATCCTTCTTGTCTCCTGAAATGAGATCATTTTTGCGAGGAAGTTTTGACATACCTGCTCCCACGTACTTGACAGCTTGAGCAGCCCTGACCGCAGCCTCTCCCAGACTTCTTCTTACTTCAGGATTAATACCAGGCTACAGGGAGATAGTAAAATTAATTTCCACTAGTACTTGGTCTCTATACATTTCCACCAGAATGTAAAAACAATTAAAATGTACGTTAGATAATAGTGTATATTAAATAACTGCATTAAAAGCTAATATACCAATCTGTCTGTCAATATACCAAAACTGAATGCTTCTGCTAGAATTGTCTATGAATCACACATATTACCAGTACAATTACATATCTTTATCCTGGTGTTTGCATAACAACCTTCATAACTCCATGTAAGATGACAAGGATCGGGCTGGGAAGATGGGTCAGCAGTTGAGAGTATGTACTGCTCCTGCAGAGGCTTAGAGTCTGATTTCCAGAACACACAGCTCACAACCTGTAGGGGGCCCGACGGAATCTGACGCCACTACTTCTACAGGCACTGTTTCCAACAATGTTCTGCACGCAGACATTCAAGTAATCACTGCTTAAAACTAAGCCTTCAGCTGGGCGGCGGTGGTGCACGCCTTTAATCCCAGCACTCGGGAGGCAAAGGCAGGCGGATCTCTGTGAGTTCGAGACCATCCTGGTCTACAAGAGCTAGTTCCAGGACAGGCTCCAAAGTTACAGAGAAACCCTGTCTCAAAAAACAAAAAACAAAAAAACAAAAAACAAAAAAAAAACCACTAAGCCTTCCTGAAGCTGTTGACACGTGCTTCAAATATATAACATATTTTGCAACAAAAATTCTATTTTGAGCAGGGTAAGAGCTGGTTAACTAGAAAACACTGGTGTTTCAGCAATACAAACAACATATATCTCACCAATGGCATTTGTAAGCTCCACAGAATTATAATCATCAAAATAGGAAGCCCTGGCTTTGACCCTCTTGGCAACCTGAACCAACTCAGGGATAGAAACAGTATGAAGGGAAAGTTGTCAAATAGAGACTACATTTCCTCCACAATGTAACTGTTGGGCAAGAAGATGACTAACACAGTTGGGGAACATGCTGAAACGGGTTAAAACAAGAGTCTTCTCCATGAAAATGATGTCCAACTGACCAGATCATTCCATTTTATTCACACAATCAGTCCTAATTAATTAATTACAGTTTAAACTGCGTACTCACATCACTGCCCAGTTGCTAACTCTTGGTCATACACTTGCACCGAGGTAGATCTTTCTGGACTGTGTCCACAGGAGCAGGGCTCACCTGTGTCTGATCCCAGAACAGTAGCCCACCCATCACTCCCCAACTCTATGGATCCTCAGCTTTGCACCGAAGTCTTACAATGCATTACTAGTCAGACGCTAGGGATGAGAGACGTTGTCTTTACAGACATGAAAATAAGACTGAACAAGGTTTGTGGTCCAGAGAACCCTGGAAATGTCATTTAAGTTCCTTACCGCTGGGGCCTCCTCAATGATCTTCTGATGGCGCCGCTGCACACTGCAGTCTCTTTCAACAGTACACTGCGTTGCCATGATGATCACCAAACACCTGACTTCCACATGCCTATTTCAAAAAGAAACCAATGTGTTAACATACTTCACTAGGTTTCAGAGAGTTTATATTTATCAACCCAAACTGTTGACCAAAAATGACCAAGATTTGCTCATTTTCTCTGAGAAAGAAATGATCTTCTAGACTCCATGTTGAGGTTATAGATTTAAAAAGAGCTACAATGTTGTAAAGTCCAAGTAATATGGTTTCTACTTGTATGATAGACACTACAGAAAACAGAATGTATGTATATGAAAATGACTGGTAGGTAAGAAATTCAGGAGACCCAAGATAGGTATTAATTACAAAGGGAAAGAAAATCAAAAGACTGATAAAATTGTTTACAAAAATTTACTACAAACTATAATTCATAAAAACACCAATAATAACCATGCTTTAAAAATAACAAAAAACTTTTGCAGTCAGATTTTATAACAATGAAGACTGAAATCAAAAACGTCTCATCTATAAAAGACTAAAAATAATTAAAATAAATATAGATCATTAGTATTTTCAAGAACGTACTAGCATTGAAATCATGAAAAAAATTAAAAAGGCACTTTAATAATGAGTTTTAAATAACTATCAAAAATTCTGACAGGCATACTGAGAGTGAACATACGTAATGCCTATACAAATGAGGGCTCACACATCACTGGTCCTAGCTGACTACCCAGGGCTGGTGAAGTCATGGGTCTTGAAGAAGAGCCACAAGCACAGCTTTACTAAACCAGCATGATCCCTAACAACAAACTAAAGAACTGGCCTCATATCCACAGGTAAGCGGTCGTCTTACCCTTCATCAGAAACTTCTCTTTGCAACAGATGGAGACCATCACAGAAAACCACAACCAACCCATATACAGACCTGTGGAGTCTATTCCCAATGGGTACATCTACAAAGGCATCCGCCATCTCAGACTTAGGGAACACTGTAGAAATGGGGTAGGGATGATTATAGGGGTAGAGCATCAAGGAGTTTGCATCTCCTGTAACATCAGAAGCTACATCCATAAAGTCTCACAAACTGACTGCCTAACATGAGCTGACAATGACAACAGACATGCCAAAGGGATGGTGGAAAGGACACAGGCCCCAATTTACACAAAGAACTATGGGAAAACTAAAGAGTGCTGGAGAAAGGGAGACATAGTCTCCCCAGGGAACAACACACCAATTGGTTGTCAATAAATAGTAAAGTGGTTGGCTCTGAGAACATACATATAAGTAACATTATACAGAATGACCATATTTAGGTGTAACATATATATGTATGTATGTATACACACACACATATATATGCGTAATATAATTTTTAAAAGGCCATGAATTTGAACAGAATAATGGGGTATGTAGGAGGGTTTGGAGAGATGAAAGGGAATGGATAAATGCTGTACTTATAATAATTGAAAATTAGAAATAAACAATAATTTAAAAAAATAAATACTAAAAGAGAAAGAGTATTGTCCACTGTTTGTGATCCATGATTACTGGGGATTAATCAATAACCATTGGCCTTGCTACCCTGGGCCTTTGACAGCTCAGCAGGTGGAAGGGCACAGCAGAGCCAGTATATCCCAAAGCTAAGAAAGGAAAAGTAAGGGGCAGGTAATCATTGTCTCTCCCAGGGCACATCCTCGCAGGACTGAAATATCTCAGACCAGGCGTCTCTTCTTCCAGTGAATGTCAAACTAGGATCTAAGCCTTCACACACACACAAGGTCTTTGGGGGTGGGCATTTCAGATCCCAGACTCTAGCAGCTTTCCGCCCCATGGCTCTTCTACTTGCCTTTCGTGTTAAATTTCACAGACACATGACTAGATGCGTTTAGCTATTTATCCAGATAAGTTGGTCATTCATCCTATTACTTTATTTTTTACTTTTTGGATTTTCAAGACAGGGTTTCTCTGGTGTAAGAGCCCTAGCTGTCCTGGAAGTCACAGACATGTGCCTGCCTCTGCCTCCCATGTTCTGGGGATTAAAGACGTGCGCCACCATCACCACACAGCCTCTTTGTCCTACTTCCATGGCTGGGTGACTGTCACTAATTTTGGAAAATGCTTAGCAATACCTACTTCAAATTATTTCTTCTTCCTTTCTTCTTCTTTCTGTAGTGAAATAACATAGAATACCTTTAAAATACTTCAGTTGTGGGTTTTATTTTTAATTTTCCTTGTAACAATTTGTGCCTGGGGAGTTGGTCGCTGCCATATGTTCCCATCAGTATCTCTTTCCTTTGCTGCTCATATCCAGGCTGCTGAAAACCCATCCAATGTGTTCACTTTACTACAGTGTTTTCGTTCTTAGCATTTTCTTTTTATTCTCTTTTTCCACATCTCTGATTCTCATTCTCCTTTGTTTTGCCATGTTTTCTGTTTGCCAGATCAAAGCCTGTAATGAATTAATAAGTTACTTTAAATTTCCTATTTGGTAGAGCTTAAATTGAGACTCAGTTCGCTTACTTTGTTTCTTCAGGAAAAGCTTTTTCTGGCTTCAGAAATCTTTTTTTTTTTTTTTTTTGTCAGAACTAGGACATGATGCATCGGTGATAGATCTGAGGTAAAAAGAACCTCACTGAGGTCTTAGATCAGCCCGGGGCAAGGGAGACCATGTCAAAGCCGTGGGCCCCACAGCTGTGTTTTCCTCTTGTGTCTTCATTTCCCTTTCGCTGTTCTTGCCTGACCGTCCCGCGGTTTCCCAGCCTTCTCCAGATGAGCCTGCACTGCAGGCCTCTGGGACGATGCACTGTCAATACACTGAAGCTGGAGACATGTCCTGGTTGTTTCTGGCTGCTATTGCAAATAGTCTTATGCTGAGAAATTTATAGACGACAAAAATTTATTCTTACAGCACCAGAGGGTGAGAAGTAAAAATGGACACACTTCAACTCCGGAGCCTGTGAGATCCTGCCTCTTCATAGACGTAGACACTGAGTAATAAGGAGATGGCTCCCTGAAGCCTTCTAGATGGACACGAATTCCACTCAGGGCAAACCCTCACGACCACAAACACATCCACAAGGGCCCCAACCTCTCTAAAATGCTTTCTTAGTCCTGGGGGGTTAAACCCAAAGCCTTGCAAAGGACAGGCAAGCGCTCTGCCACTGAGCTACAACCAAGGTGTTGTGGCCATTCTGGCTTGTGTAACTCTCTCACAGACACACTTGAGCACAGCTACACGGCCAAAAAAGCTACTGCAGCATTCAATTAAATCGGTTACTCTACAGTCCGTGCTGTTGCTGTGCCCTCATGGGTGTCTCCCTTGTTCTTTTCTTCCCTTAGGTACAAAAGTGGACTAGCTGGTGCCTCTTACTGAATAGGCTTGAGCATGGTTTCTTGGGAAAATATGTTTGTTAAAGAGAATAGAATATTCTAGGCCTGCTATAAAATACTCCTCCCCCCAACCCCCTTTCCTCCAAATCACGAGGTAAGATTTTGATTTTCCATGAATGGTGGTACATACACCCCAGGGAAGCTGTTCCTTCAAGCTGGTTGATGCTTAAGTCGCCAGACGCTTGTCGAGATCCCTACCAAGTCTCAGGGCTACAGCAGCTGCTGCTTCAGGTGAGTGGATCCCAGCAGTTCTTGAGTTTGATCCCAGTAGAACTTGAGTTCCCCGGCCAGCCCAGATTTCAGTGTGGTCTGTTCTGTGCTTCAGCTCTCTGATGGGTCTAAATGGGTCGTCATGTTCAGTTTTTGTTTGTTTTCCTTGCTTTTTGTGGTGTCCAACCTCTTTACACAACAGAGAAGAAATGTGTTTATCAGGCTCATTGCCTTGCTCACGCTTTCAGTACTCCATGGAAGGAGACACTCTAGTACAGACTCTGGGATATGAAGGGAACATGGGGGACCTAGCCACCCACACAGCTCTTCTGAGTTCCAGAAGTGGGAAATACCTTTCCTGCGGTACTTAAAATATAAGAGAAGCTCAAAAGACACAGGTTCTGCTATGGTCTCTGCAGTCACCTGGTGGCTCCCATTTTCTTCTTTCTCAGTGACCTTCCCTTGTGCTAATATAGAGGTTCTAGAGCCCAGGGCACAGATGAATCTGATCAGAAGCTTCAATTTAACCACTATGAGAAATACACACTGCTGGAGAGTACAGGAACACCAGGATATTGTCAAAGAACAGAAGAATACTATTTTCTTATGTATGTTTATACACTATCTAGAATATGTGTTGGGTATAAATGAAGAAGGAATCTGTTTTTTTTTTCTCTCTAAAATAATACACTTTAGAGATGGTTTACCATCCTAGTCTCTCAGAAAAACAATAATTCTGATCAGATTTATTAGCACTACCATGAATTCTCTGGAACTCTATTCAGCAGGTTATAAAAACACACTGATGACTAAAATAGCCAATATTCAAGTATTTTCACTAGAAACCACTGAACAGAAATGCTAATCTTACTTGAGGAAGCTGGTGTGGTAGTGTCTGCCAGTAAGCCCAACCCTGGGGCGGCAGAGGTGGGGGGACCATGGGTTCAAGGGCTCCGCATAGTGAGCTCCAGGTCAGCGTGTGGCCAGGGCTACATGGGGAGGCCCTGTATCAGATAATCAGTGTTCCCTGCAGTGAGTCACACTCACGGGGATGTCCAGCAAGTGCCCCTAGAGTTCTCACAGAAGAGGACACTCATCTGCATGGTTCTTTATTTTCTTTTGAAAGCTATTACAAAAAGACATCTTCATTTCTGCCTTCCCACTAAGGAAGCATATGCTGTGCTCTCCTAATTATTGACCTGTTTTAAACTGATTTATTTTTTAACTATCAAACTGCAATTAAATTTCATTTATTGTATCACATTTGGGTATGGCTCCACTGATTATTTTAAAAAAAGATTTACTTATTTTTGTTTTGCCTGTATGTATGTCTGTGCATCACATACATGCCTGACGTCTGGCCCGCAGAAGCCAGAAGAGGCCTGGAGCTGGAGCTACAGATGAGCTGCTGGGAATTAAACCTAGATCCTCTGCAAGAGCGGCCAGTGCTCTAACCTGCTGAGACTGCTCCCTCCAGCCCTACAGTTCCACCTTTTATACAGCATAAGACAAACACCAAAACAACTCAGGGCCCTGTTAAAGACAGTCCTTCCTGGGCTCCTTTTAAGGAAAGAACTTAGAGCTTCAAGTTCGTTGTTTGCAAGGTAAAGCCTTTCTATGCATGGTTCACAAATGGATTGTTCTTTCCACTTGACTTAAAGGTTTTACATATATATATTTATATCTAATATATGTATATATTTGTGTGTATATTAACAATATATATGAACTCTGAACTCAAATTCCGGATTTACAACATAGTAGCTGGGCAACCACAGGCAGCAACAATCACTCTACTGCTTGGTGCCCTGATGCACAAACTGAAACCTGGGGGGAGGGGCTTTCGGATTAGGACGATAAGACTACCTAAAATGTGAAAACATAGAATCTGGCACATGTTAGAGTCCCGTGTTAGCGAGGAGGGCTACTACCTGCTAACACAGAATGATGACAAAAATCTTCATAACTGGCTCTAGTTAACTAACAAGTTCTATTGTTTTAAATCCCTCAACTAATGCTTGCAGCTCTGTAACTACACTGATTCTTAGAATATATTTATACTGGAAGAAAATACTCAGTTTCACCAGTAATAAACGGACTCTGGCACATCACTGTCTCAGGGCCATTCCACCTTGAACAAAGGCACTAAGACAGAGTTAGTGTTTACTGATACGGGAAGATGCCTGGAAGTATAATATTACTGAATAACATTATGTTATAAATTATTCTATCCACTGTTATCCTGAGCATATTTTGATTCTTATGTGTTTACACATGAGTTTTCTAATAACATACAAGAAAGTATTTAGATGAAAATATACTGTCCTCTAACTCATGATTACAGAGGCAGAGCTGGGGAACTCTATATACAAAATTATATCTAGTATTACAACACCATAGCTTACAGACTACACATGCATTGCACACATGCACCCCAAAGCCAAAAACCCCAAACCAGCAGTTAACCTTGGTGTGTCCACGAACTTCTCGATTAGCATAGCGTCGTCATTGAAGGACTTCTTAGCTTCTCTCCTGGCTGATTCTAACTGCTCTTGGAATTCTTTTTCGGATCTAATGATCCTCATGCCCTAAGAAAGAAAGAATTGTGTGTCCACAACATAAATGCAGACCTCTAGCCAGAAACGGCAAGGACAGGTACCCACAACCTTACTTTTCCTCCTCCACCACGGACGGCTTTGATCATAACAGGGTACCCAATTTTCCCAGCATGCTCTTTCAGGCACTGGTCAGATTGATCCTCGCCATGGTAACCTTCCACAACAGGAACTCCAGCAGCCGCCATGATGGACTTGGATGTGCTGTAGAGTAAAAATACCAAGACGTCCCAATTCCGTGGTATCAATAAGTCACAACTCCTTAAAGAATCATCACACAAGTAAAGGAAGGACTACAGGCTGAGACCAATATTACAGCATACACTGAAAGTCCTTGTTACACAGTGGTCCTGATTTCACGTGGTAGCTCATCCCACCATCTTCTAACCCCGACAGCTAATATATATCTTAAAACACTAATTACTTCTATATTTTCCATAGTTCAGTGGAGTTTTCCTACACACCAGAAGAGCAGCAATGAGAGTATAGTTCAGAATGCCTATTAATGGAGCTGGCCAGATGGCTCAGTAGGCAAAATGCTTGCCCTGCGAGCCTTGAATTTGGTCCTCAGAACCCATGTAAAGGTGGGATGTTTGCATGTGCACATGCACAAACACACACAAGTAACAATTAATTAAAAAAATACCTGTTGTAATAAAATAGACTACTTCAATTTGTCTTATAACGCTTACCTCTTTATTCCCATATCTCTAATTGCAGATGAAGGAGGACCTATAAAAATAATGCCCTCTTGCTTACAGAGTTCAGCAAATTCCATATTTTCTGAAAGAAACCCGTATCCTGGATGGATGGCCTACAAAGGAGAGAAAGCACAGCCAACTTACTGGCTAGCAAAGCTTTGGTGCTGGCATTGCGCCCTCCTCTGGGGAGATCCAGATGTGGCCCACAAGACACAAAGGCCTCTGTTATGACATGCTCCCACAAAGATGTCTAGAACATTCACGCTGAAATTTTGAAGCCTGTTTCACACCATGAAAGCTTATTTCTTTTCTCACTTGATGCTGCCTCGCGTGTGTCAGGCAAGGTGTCTACCATGGAGCTTACCCGCAGCCTTGAACCTTTTGTTACAGAAATAAGTCACAGCTCAGGAGGTGCCAGTTCCAGCAACTCTAAGCACATGATTCACAACGAGGATGCCCTCCTACTGTCATCATCACCTGTCTCCAAAACCTTACCACCGTCCCAGACATAAGGAACGAGCAGCCGTGATTTTTCTTTTTATTTCTATGAACTTACAAGTCTAGATCTCTTCTGCTGATGGAGTTCTTGTCTGACTGTGGCTTATTTAACTTAGCTGGTTTCACATCCATGTGTCAACTTGTACCAGAATTTCATTCATTTTTAGTGCTAATATTTCATTACATATATATTCCAGATTTGATCATCCACAATTCTGTTGTGAATTGTTTCTACTTTTTTATTGTCTAAAATAACATGACTGTGAACTTTGGTGGACAGGTATGAGCCCTTAGTATAAATTCTTCTATATATACCTAGAAGTACAATTAATAGGGTAGTGAGATATTTCAGTGGGTAAAGTGCCCACCGAAAGCAAACACCTGAGTTTGAGTCTGGAAGTCATAAAACGGTAAGAGAAAACTGACCCTGCAAAGTTGTTCTCGGACCTTCACATTCACAAGTTTCCACCCCTACATCAGACACACACACACACACACACACACACACACACACACACACACACACGCACACAGGCACACACATACACACACATTTACAGACATATATATATGTATATATATATATATATATATATATACATATATATATACACAAAAACACATAAAAATTTAAAGTGGAATTAATGAATTGTATGGTCATCTCTAGAACAATATTTACATACACATTAAAAATTTTTTACCTTTACACAAACTTTTTTAAAGTTTTAATAACTGAACTTTAAAAATGCTTAAATCAAGAAGTGGCTATTACTCAATATAAATTAAATTTAGAAACACAATTAAGACATAGCTTTCCTTTTTTAATTTAAGGCAAATATTTGGTTAAAAAAGTAATAGTTATTAAACAGTTGTTATTGCATCTTTTGCTGTGTGTGTGTATATGTGTGTATGTGTGGTGAGGCATGCATGTGGAGGTCAGAGGACAATTTAGAGGAATCAGTTCTGTCCTTCCACTGAACTCAGGCTGACAGGCTTGGTAGCAAGTGCCTTTACCTGATGAGCCACATCATCCACCCTAGAACAACCCACACACTTTGATTCAGAACAGCGGTGCTATTAAGGACAGCAAAGGCTTGTAGCCTGGGAAAAGGGATTTGTTTATTGTTTCTGTGCAAAACTGACCTAAACCCAAACATCTCATGTTCAAAGCACCTGAATTTTGAGGAAGAAGAGCCCAATTCTTCCTCAATTCTAATTTATGATTTAGATTCTCCCTCCATCTACTTCCCAAAAGAATTCAAGTGCAGAGGACCCAGTAAAAGGCTGAGGAAGAAGAATGTATACAGAAATGTATACAGTTTCCAAAGATAACTCAATAATCACACATTAACACTGGCTGGAAAGAGAAAATATCTATACAGAAGTAACTTTACATAAACTATACAAAATTTATTTGCTTTGCTTTGTAAACTTTTTCACAGTTCTTACCTGTGCTGCAGAGCTCTTGGCCACTTGAATGATTTTTTCCATTGCAAGGTAGCTCTGCTGAGATGGAGCAGGGCCAATGAAATACGCTTCATCCGCCTGTTAAAGACAGCATGTACTACCTCAGTTACTTTGTTTAGCTAGCAAAAACATGCTACATTTGTTTATGTTCTAGAATATTACTTTAATAACTATGTGAAGGTGTTTTACATTTGCTTCTGCTGCCTTTGTTAACAATGTAAAGATGTGTTGAATTTGTTACCCCTTGCCTGCCTAAGGCATCTGATTGGTCTAATAAAAAGCTGAATGGTCAATAGTTGAACGAGAGAAGGATAGGTGGGGCTGGTGGGCAAAGCAAATAAGTAGGAGGAGAAATCTAGGCAAAGGGAAAGAGAAGAAGAGAAGGAGGGGGAAAGAGAGGGAAATGCCCAGGACTAGAAGACAGGAAGCCGCCAGCCAGCCACGAAAAGCAATGAAAGTAAGATATGCAAGAAGGAAGGAAGGAAGGAACGAACAAACGAACGAAGGAGAAAGGAAGGAAGGGAGGGAGGAAGGGAGGGAGGGAGGGAGGGAGGAAGGAAAAGAGAAAGAGAGAGTGGGGAAGGGAAGGAGGGAGGGAGGGAGGGAGGGAGGGAGGAAAGAAGAAAGGTAAAAATCCCTGAGACAAACTGCAGATAAAAAGAAACAGATTAAAATAAGAGCTAAGGGCAAGTATTCATAATTAATAGTAAGTTAATAAGTCTCCATGTCATGATTTTGGAGCTCATTAACGACCCAAAAGAAAAATCCTGATATAGTTACTATTTAAAATAAAAACACTGGGCACAACAGACAATGACATGAATAATGTAAGATGAAGAAGCAGAAGCATCCAGTTTGTGGCTCACTCCTGCATGTAAGGAGAGTCAAAATTCAATTTTCCCAAATAAACCACATTCTAGATTTAATCACAGCATTATAATGATCTTAAATGTACTTAGTGCCTAAAGTTATATTCTAAACAGACACAAAATACATGAACAGAACTATGTAGCAAGGAAACATTAAAAGTTCATATAATCTCTCATGATTTGTGCATCGTTCTGCAGTACCCTTTACATTTCTCATACAACCAAAGCATCCTTTGCAGTAGACCAAACAGGAAGCATGTATCTACTTATGCACATGTGCTAAATGTCTACGTGTGCCAGGCTTTGAGCTGGGAAGCGTCCCTTACAGAGGGAAGACAGCCATTAAACCTTCACACACAAATGGAAACTGTGACAAAGGCCCTAAAGGAGGAGGCAGGGTCTGAGGGTGGCAGGGAGAGCCAGCAGGGGCGGTCAGGGATGCTCATTGCTGTTGGTGAGGATTTGGCCTGGGGATGGATGAAAAAATGGACGTAGGAAAGGGATTGGAGAGATTCCATGGAGAGAACACACATATGTGAAGGTCCAGAGGTGGACAGAAAGAAACCTTGTCTGTGTAAGCAACCAAGGATAACTCATGTGGCTGGGTCATAGTAAGTGAGTGGTCAAGGGACCTGTGATACAGATTTCATGAGGCCTCTGGGAAGTAAAAATATTTGGATTTTTTCCTATTAAAACTCATAATGAGATTGGGGGGAGAGGATACAAAAGGCAAAATAAAGGCCCCAAATCATATTTTAACTTCACAAAACACAAGTTCATTCTCATTCTGAAAAACATGGACAAAAATACAATGGCAAATTGGCCTTGGGTACCAGCCTTTCTTCATTAAAGTCCTCTCCAGACCTATTTTCCACTAGAACTAATTTGGAACATTTTTTCATAGCCATATTTTTATTTGTTCATATAAACATCAACACACACAGTCTTAGTTGTATACAAATAGAATCACACTATTTGCCTATCTTCTGGAATTGTTTTTGGGGTGCCTCTTTGCTAGCACATACAAGTACAGCTGTGCAGAATGGAGGTGCCACTGCTCATTTAATCACAAGCCTCTCCCCTTGAATTTGGGTTGTAGTGGCACAGCACTGGACACAGGCAAGGCTAAAAATTCTTTATATAACTCTGTGCACTTTTATGTGAATGTGCCCCCTCCACCTTGGAGCCACAGACCAGGCAGAATGCTTGCAGGACAGGGTCACACATGTGTGCATTTTAAAGTTCCTGGTTCATCAGCACTGGGGTTTCACTAACAAACATCTCCATCAACACACCAATTCTACCTAGCCTCACCAACACCAAGAATTAGCTGTCTGTCTCTTAAAGTTTTCCTAACTTGATGGATCATAATGTAATTAAACTATGTGAACAATTTTGGTTCAGAACTTGGTCTGGCTGACATGCAAGAAAGAGATCCTAAGAGGACCAGGAGGGAACAGGAAGAAGGCTCAGAAGGCAATGGCACTCTCCAGTCAAGACAAGACAGTGGCCTGATTTCTGGTGCAGGTAAGAGAGGGCAGGAGGAAGTGGGAGGAGCGTCTGGGAAGCAGAAGTAGCAGCCCTTAGTGTCTGTAAATAGTGAGGGATGGTGTGTACAAAGTGGGAAGCGGAGGGACCTTTAAACAGACCCGGTCTCCGCATCATTATTTGCATCAGCAGAGGTGTTGGCACTGGGAAGGGAAATGTAGAAGGCCATCAAGCTGCGTGTAGATAAGATAGCCAGAATTCAGTGTCAGCTCATACCGGTTTGCTGTTTGACAAATGGGCAGCTCGGTGTCCCTGGACACCTGTGTTCAAAAGGAAGGCTGAGCTACAGACAGAAATCTGGGAGTTTTCCACAAAGTCAAAGGGATAGGTCAAATGATCAAGAATAAAGAACGCAGCGAGAAGAAGGAGGAGGGTCAAGACAAGTCTCGATATCAGAACTTTTAACAGTAATGGTCGAATTCATACAAGTGTGTGGGGTCCAGAAAGGACACTGAAAAAGGAGAAAGTTTCAGAGACCTGAAAGGCAGGAGGAAAACTTATTTTCTAACAAGACAGAGTAGTTTACTATGATAAAAACAAACAACACAAACAAGCAAAACAAAAAACAAAACCAAAAAAGACACTCTGAAGCTGGTCCAGGAAGTTGGAACCTACCTAAAGGAACCTAGTTAACACTTGCAATCAACAACTGCCCCCGTAAAGAACTGGAACCACAAAGGCAGATACAGGCAATCACCAATAAGATTTTGTTCCCAGCTTTAACAGCGTAACCATATCTACATGCATGGAGTTCCTGTCGGCCCTCACTGTAAACAGCCACAGACTGTATGCCCATCCTTTGGCTGTTCGCATCACCTGCAAGCAATTTTCTCCTCTGTTTGCAATGAGGACCTTGCATGCTCTTCCTGTTAAGACAAGCCGTGAAGCCAGACACAAGTGATATTAGGAAAGGAGAAATTAAAATATGTTACTAGTCAGCTCTTAAAGGCTTTGACGAAACTGGTACACTGAAGCTCAAATCCACCCGTAGTATTAGACAATGAATTCCTTTTCTGTTCACTAAAGTATAATATCTTTATTAATCAAACTCAGCTACTCAGTAAAAGTTACATAAAGCTTAAAAAAAAAAAAAAAACAGACTGTATGATCTTCATATAGAGAGTTCAGGACACTGACATCCAGAAACACATGTGAAGGAGACATGACTTGGTTCTCAGTTTTTCTTCTTACTGTGTCATGTGTCCATGCTGTTACTTTCAAATGCCACCCCTTCTATGTGGGTAACATCTGGCTCTCAGCGGCTCCAGCTTGTTCATGTTCTAGCTCTCCACAGTCAATTTCACTCAGCCACCCTCCCCAGAGAGCTGCTCTCATCCAGTCAGATCAACAGGCTTCTCAAGGCGTTTCCTAGGCTACTGCCTGAAATGGTGCTGGTTTTTATCCCTTCCCAGTAACTAGACTCCAGTCTAAAACCTAATCAAGACACGCGTTCCAAACGTGTCCAACAGCACAAGCCACTTGTTTGTCAATCTGCATAGCTCTTCCCCAATTTATTTCTTAAAAAGCTATTTATAATGATTATGTGTTTACACGCTTATGATTCATCCATAAGATAAACACTTATGTAATCACATTTATAAAGAAATGATACAGTATAGTGGGCAACGATTCCTGCAGTATCGCCCTGCACAGTCACCCGATGGTTTATATTTAATTCTGAGTGCCGAAGAGATTCACTATTTCCTTTTGTTTCAACCATGGTAATAAAATTGTATGATCTAGAAAAAATATTAATGATAACATTTCTATCATCATAAAGTGAGATAAATGCTGACAGTTTAAAATAAGGTTTTTTCGTTAAAAAAATATGGTTTTTGGCCAGGCAGTGTAGTGCATTCCTTTAATCCCAGCACTCCAGGAGGCAGAGGCATGAAGATCTCTGTGAGTTCAAGCCCAGCTTGGTCTACATAGTGAGTTCTGGATAGCCAGGTCTATGTAGGGAGACCATGTCTTAAAAAAAAATAAACAAACAAAAAATTGAAAATGTTGTCCATCATTACACATCAAATTCAAAACCCAATAACAAAAAGGATCTAACATAAAAGGCAAAATTGGGTGACTGAAGTAATTAATAAGAAAGTTATCAAGAAAAATACAAAAGTATGAAGGCTTGTTTATGAGAGGCTATTCTACTGTGCACAAATTAAAGATTACGTATTTCTTTTCTTGGCTCACATCCTAAAGCAATGCTAAACGAAGTCTGTCAGTACCTGGGTTGTCCCATACTTCATGGTTCTCTGCTTCCAAGCCCATTCCCTATAAAATAAACCCAAATGGAATATAATTAATCAGAATATACTAGATCAGCTACTGCTCTTCAAAACTTACAAACAAGTCCAGATATGGTGGAAGGTTAACCTTAAGCCCATTAGCAAGGTGATTTATTAGACTCTCCATGGAAAAAGAACCTATCTAGAACCTGGGAGGGCTGAGTGCTGGCCAGGTTCCCTGTGTGTCAAGGTCTTTGAATGAGTCACCTATCCTGTCTAACATCTGAAGCTGTCTAACATGCCAGAGAGACAATTAGAAGGCTAAGGCGCTTCAGAATCATCTACCTCGGCTGTTTAAAAACCTTTTGTTTGACTGTAAGTAATAGTAAAATGTAGGGATAATTTTGTTTTATGTTTTAACAAATAATGCTTGCCTGAAGATCACCCAGAATACACACACATACGCACACACACAACTCAACACACATACACACACACACACACTCACACACATACACACATACACACACACACACTCACACACATACACACACGCACGCACACACACACATACACACACGCACGCACACACCTACACACACACACACACTTATCAAGGAAGATTACTCTCACTCTGTCACTTTCTTATCTGTTCTATTTTATTGAATCAAATATGCTAATCAAACTACAGTTTGAAAAAAACAAATTGAATACAAACCCTGATAAGACAGTTTTGATATAAAGCTAGATGAATTAAAGAAGGGCAACCGAGCAAGGATAACAGAAAACAGAAATTGCTGGACGGGCCTACTCCCCACCACTTCTCTTCAGCACTGCTTGCCACAGTCAGATCACTACTAATACCCTCCCAATGAGAAACTTAAATAGTAAGGAATAATTTTACAAATAGATGAATTTGAGTGTTAGAGGGCCACAAACACCTGCTATCAAGTGCTTAACCTATAGCCACCCATTCCGTAAGAGGCCATCTTGAAGAGATTTCTCAGCTTTAAGTATACAACTTTCCAAGCAAAGCCATAGCTGTATATTGACTGATGAGCTTAGTTCCTTCATAAGCACAAAGATCACAGTATGCATTGATATTATTTAACTGCAACAATATGCATATACACTTTACATGTGAATATTCACCCATCAGGACTAGTATTCCCAGGGGTCACTTGAGGCACACTGATGTAGGAGGGTCATTTGTCTATGTGTTACTTTCACTGGTTAATAAAGAAACTGCCTTGCTTTTTGACAGGCAGAATTTAGATTGGTGGAGTAGACAGAACAGAATGCTGGGAGAAGGCAATGAGTCAGAAGCCATGGCTCTCCTCTCTGGTTAAACTCATACCGGTAAGCCACAGTCAAGTGGGATACAAATTATTAGAAATGGGTTAAAAGAATATGTAAGAGTTAGCCAATAAGAGGTTAGAACTAATGGGCCAGGCAGTGTTTAAATGAATACAGTTTCCGTGTAATTATTTCGGAGTATAAGCAGCTGGGAGCCAGGTGGTTGGGAATGCAGCTCGTGGCTCCTTTCACAACAGAACAGGTATACATTCACTGTCCTGGGAGGCACGCTGCTATGGATAATATTCTTGTAAAGGTTTGTTATTCGTATGGTTTAATAAACAACTGATTGACCAGTAGCCAGGCAGAAAAACATGGGCGGAGAGGGGAGGGGGCACTTAGAGTAGAAGAATTTTGGGAAGGGGAAAGGCCAGAGTCAGTCCACCAGCCAGATGCCAGAAGAAGCAAGATGAGAATGCCTTAACTGAGAAAAGCTACCAAGCCTAGTGACTAAACATAGTAAGAAATATGGGTTGAACTTAAGACATAAGAGCTAGTTACCAATAAGGTCTCAGCAATAGGCCAAACAGTTTACAATTAATATAAGCCCTCTGTGTGTTTCTTTGGGACTGAGCAGCTGTGGGACCAGGTGGGAAAGAAACTTTTGTCTACACACACTTAATCAAATGGTTGTCATTCTTGAAGCCTATTGGGAAGATAACATCTTTGGCATGAGAGCAGTTAGCCTCTCCAGGAGACTGGTGCTGTCGTAAATCTTTCCAATCCAACCCACCTCCCATTCTTGATCTCAAGAAGGAAGACATCTTTCCTGATCTTTATGAGACCTTTTCCAACTTGGAGCACTGACTTCCCTTTGACCTGTTCAGGTAAGTTAAGGTTTAAGGCCTTTCCAGGCAGTCATGTCTACAAAATGGCAACCATAATGGGACCACTGACAGCCCAAGGCATTTTCCTTTCAGCTAGTAAAGACTGAGACAGGACAGGCAGAAAGACATAGTCCTTAGAGAATCCTCTATCTTGACAATGTTCTGATTGCTCTATCCTATTATTTACAGTTATTTTTGCTACATCTTAAAACATTTAATCAAGATAAGTACATTGCTGGCCACGAGATAATGGCAACCGATTAAGACAGCGTCTATTATCATACCTAGAATCGTACTACTACGGATCCTTTTCTCTGAGATTAGCGGAATCATGACTATTCTAGAAACTATTAACAGGATGACAGCTACCAAAGATTTTTTTTATGACAATTAAGCAGACCTTGAGAGAAGAGAGAAGAGAATGAGTCAGAGGTGGTGCTTGGAAACTTAAGAAAAGGAAACAGCATTAGCACTAATTTCACCATCTTTCTTACCTAAAAAATTCTAGAAAAAAGAATTCACTGAAAAGTCAGGATATCTAACTCTGTTTGTTGAAGAGAAAAGCGTTGATTCTTCAAAGTCCTGTTTATGACTAAATCATATGGACTACATCTGGTTAAATTTTTATCCTCTTGTTAATTTGGAAGAAAGAGAGGACTAGTATCATATTAATATTATCGCCGCTAGATACGAGCACCATTACCTCCTCGTAGAAGAAACTGAAGCAAAGACATAATAAGATAACCTGGCCAAGTTCATACACACAGTGAGCCGCTGGGGGTGGGAGAGACCAGCCTTCTGTCCGCAGGGCAATCTTGCCCTCAGGTGGGTACTGGGAGGCTGCTATTCCAAAATGAGGGGAGGGATGGTAATGATGAAGCAATCTTCCTACACAAAGGGTTTTTCACTGCAGATGTTACTGTCCACGAAGCGTGGAACTTCATTGCCAAAAGTATCTGGGCTACAGTTAGTCATCTGACAGCTTTGTTCAAACATGTGAACTGCTTCTTCGACAAACTCCTCAGCCCTCTGCAAGGTGGCTCTCATTAATTTGATTCTTTCCAGCCATGAGAATCCCTTGAACTGCACTCAAGATGGGGGGAGCTGAGCTGAAAGGGACTTTGGGAAAGGGGTCCTGGCCCATCCCCTCCAGCTGTGCACTCTTGCGGTAGGAATAGCCACGCCGGGTGCCCAAACCCCGCAAGTTCAGAGCGCTACCCTCCCAAACGCCAGAGCAGAAACCAGCCAATGATAAGGGAACAGGGAACAGCCAACCGGCTGAAGTGGGACAGCGCCCACCAAAATCACCACAGACACTTCAAGGGTCGCTCACGTGGACCCGGCGTCCCCCGCAACCAGGGCCGCCACACGACCCGCCGTCCCCACCGTCACCTCGGCTGCAGCAGCAGGATCGGGACCCGCCGCAAACTGGTTCCTGTCCACCACAGCCAGCAAAGCGCCGCCGCCGGCCATCTCCGCACAGCCCCGGCCGGACACCAAAAGCTGCCCGGCGGTCCTCGTGAAAGCGCCCCTAGCCTCGTAAGCCTCTTGACCGCGGTCCGGCCACCGTTGCACAACCGAAGGCTAGGTGGGCGTCTTCGCGTGAGCCAATCACCAGAGCCGGTGTGTCTCAAAGGCACCGATTGGCCTGATTGGACCATGACCCCGGGGTGGCTGTGGATCGAGGGGCTGGGTTCACGCAGCCCTGCGCTATGGGCGGAGCCAGCTCGCCACCTTCCCTAGGAGGGAGCAGAGGAGAGCTGAAGACGTGGAGCCTTTCTAACCCCCACTCAAAAGGCAAGTGTGCTTCCTGAACATCAGAAAAGGGGGAAGTCGAAACTGAGTGGCAGAATATCTAGAAAATAAAGACAGTAAAAATATCTGTAGATGGGTTAATGGAGACAGCTGGGACAAGGTTCATGGGGGAACGAATACATTGTAAAACAGACAATTAAAGGGTTACAACAATTACAGAAAGAAACCGGGCCTAGTGTCACATATTTGCAAACCCAGAACTAAGAAGCAGAGGATTGTGGTGAATGGGGAGCATTGACTAGAAAGTGTTTGAGCAATACTTAAAGGCTGTCCTCAAAAACCAAAATAGGGAAAATGTAAAAATGAATGCAGAAGGAAAACAAGGGTAAAGACGAAAAAAATAATGGCTTCAGAGAACTAATACCTTTGGACTAACCCGGCGTTAGAGCCAAAGTTAAATTTTTGAGTTTTAATTTCTATGCCTAAGCGATCCACAAAACAAAAATGCTTCGGTTTGCACTCCCCTAAACACGTTTGCTTGACCCACCAACACCAGATTGTGCTTGATCACACATGGGAGGAAGACCTCAGCCGGGGAATATTTCAGGATGTATGATTGGAGCTGATGGAAAATACTTAAGCCCCTACGAACCATGTCCTGGGGCCATTTTCTGGAAACCAGTGATGGACTTGGCTAGAGGGTCCATTAACCTGGCCAGTATTTAATTAAAGCTTGCTTCAAACTCGACTTTAAACTGTGGTTATGGTCTTATTCTGACTGGTGGGTTTAACATCAGGAACTCAGAAAACAGTCAATCAGAAAAGAAGGGGGCCCACTGGAGGCAAAAGGATCAGGAGTTCAAGGCCATCCTCACCTACACAGCAAGTTCGAGGCCAGCCTGGGCTATGCCAGAACCTGCTTTAAAATTTAGGAATCTGTCCTGAAAGTTTCCAACTTTTAGACGCTCAGGATACAAATTGGCTTGCCTATGTTTTCAAAAAGAGTCCTAGTGATTAGGCCCGCCGGCCAGCACAAGAGCCCATTCCACTGTAACTCAGCAGTAATGAACTCACATGAAAGATGGTCATGAGTGGAGGACATCTTTGTTTTATTAATTTTTATTGAGCTCTACATTTTTCTCTGCTCCCCTCCCTGTCTCTCTCCTCCCCGTGGAAGGACATCTTTTGTTAAATAAGTTTAAACTTTTATCAGTAACGTCATCAGATAGTTCTAAAACCTCCCAGGGAATACTGTGCCGTTGCCTTTTGTGTATGGCTACATACCTTTTTTTTTTCCTACAGAGTTATAAGAACAATATGTATTCAGTTCCTTGTTGCTCAGATTTCCTTAGGTTTTAATTGATTTGTTTATTTTTATGCTGTTTTGGGTGTGAGGAGTCCCAGAATTTTAAAATAAATGACACACTGTTTTCCGGGGATGGGGAGAAATTGGTTCTATCTTTTACCCACAATTAATGTAAAATATATTAGAAACACTAAACCAAAGTGAACACGACCCTCAAATAAGCTAAATAAATAAATAAATAAATAAATAAATAAATAAATAAATGGAAAAAATCTCACTTGACGTTTCTTTCTTTGGTTTGACAGGGTCTCTCTTTATAGCCCTGGCTGTTCTGGAACTCACTATGTAGACCAGGCTGGCCTTTAACTCACAGAGATCCACCTGCCTCTGCCCTCTAAGGACTAGGACTGAATGTGTGTGCCACCACACCCAGCCTTGACATGATATTTTTAAAGTAGGAAAATCACATATATAGAAAATAATAGATCACTAAGAAACTAATTTCACTCAACTTTAAACAAACAGGAAACTAAATGGATGTTACAAGAAAATACGGTTTACTCAGATAGATTCCCAGAAATAGACGAAGTCTAAGCAAACCAGTAGCACAGGGAACTGGACTATATGATCAAAAAATAATTCTTCCTGCCATTGCACTCTCCTCTTCCCTCTACCTACCCCAAATGATGAAAAACAAAAAACCCCACCTTCCCTTGCAGAGAAATCCCATATAATTGATAAAAACTGGTTCACTGAAAAGCAATTGATTTTTTCCTAGATCACAAAAGGATGGAAAATTTTGAAGATTTTTTTTTTTAATGAAGATAATGACAATGCCAAAATCAATAAAACAACAATTCTTCACACACATAATGATAACCCAATGTCACTTGTGGGTGTTAGTGGGAAACCCTATGTAAACATTGCTAAAGCACACAGTGCCATATAAAAGGTGAATTTTACTGTGAGAATGGGTTACTACTGAGCAGTCACCCAATTCAGCTGATCGTGTTGGTGTTTGTGAGAAAGAAAATGTTCTGTTCATAGTTATTTGGCCAGTTTTTGACAAAACCCAGTCATCCTTCTTTGTTGTACTCAGTAATTCAAGAGTTGGGGGGGGTTAGGTTCCCTGGAAAAAGAATGTTGGGTCGTTATTCATGTTGCACACTCAACACCAAATAAGCTTTAAATGGACAAGAGCTTATGTGTGCATGAGCAAATACACACACATGTACACATACATGTATAACTTTGTTATCCTTGCCTCCAAATATTTTAATTGCCATAAATTTAATTAAAATATAGATTAAACATGTTTGTCACTCTAATCTTTCTATAATCTCAATACCACAGAATACATATAATTTACTGCACAGATGTGGGAAGTCTAGTCAGCATATTGTACTCTGCCTCACCCTTAAGCAGCTCATTGTGGGAAATGCACACACTGACTTAGAATCCTAGCTTTTGAATCCCAAATTGCATCTGACATGTAAAACATTACAGCAAATAAAAACAACAGTATATAATTGAAATTTTGGTTGAAAGTATCCGATTCTTAGGTATTTTGGATAAATGTGCACTCTTCTTGAAATAGCTATCCATGGAGGTATAGCAACACACTTGGCAGGCACTGATAAATAAAATTACAGAGATAGGGTGAAGCTATCCTGGATTGGATGGCAGTAGTAAGTACATAGATTTGTGGGTTTTGCCTTTATAGGCACTGGATTAATATTAATATAACTAACTCGTGCCGTTCTCTGGAAATCCCAGGCATGGACCTGGCCAGTGTCCCATTGTCCCTGCCAGTATTTAATAAACCTTGCGTCTAACTTGGCTCTAAAGTTGTGGTAGCGGTCTTACACTGGTCTCACCAGTAGGATTACAATTATTTGTCTAATGTTTTGTATGATTTCAATAAATTAAAGGGATTTTCCCTCAACTATGTTACTTGGGTGACTTCTGGAAACATGACAGGGTTCTTTCGTTATATTTTCCCATCTCGCCGGACCTTCCTAGCTGCATGAGTCCTGTGGGCTACAGTTGAGAAGGCTCAGTGCTCTCCAAGAGCAGCTCAGGATCACAGATGTGGAAGACTGACAATCCACTCACATGCCCTTGACATAATTTCTCCTGAAAAGGCTAGGCAACTGCCCTTCATTTCTGGAGCACTACAAAAATCAAGGGGAAACATCTTGTAAATTGATGCGTAAATTCTTCCAATTATTTCTACAGCTTGTTCTTCTTCCTTGAACCCACATTTCCACAACAAGATAAAAACACCAGAATATTGGATATTCCTTTTTTCTTTTATTGAAGTTATTTTTTTCTCATACGATATATCCTGATTACTGTTTTCCTTCCCTTGACTGCTTCCAGGTCCTCCTACCTCCCCTCCACTATCGATCCACTCCCTTTCTGTCTCTCATCTGAAAACAAATGGACTTCTAAGGGATAGTAATAAAATATAGTAAGATAATACACAAACTAGTAAGTAGGAATTGGACAAAACAAACAAACTGAAGGAAAGGAGCCCAAGAGAAAGCACAAGAAACGAAACCTACACGTTTGCACACTCAGGAATCCCATAAAAACAGTAAACTTAAGCCATAATTTATATGCGAAGGACCTGGTGCAGACCTGAGCAGATTCTGTGCGTGCTGCCTCAGTCTCTGGGAGGTCATATGAGCTTGGGTCGTGTTGATTCAAAAGGACTTGTTTTCTTGCTGTCCTTCATGCTCCCTGCCCCCTTATTAAACACAGATTCTTTTCTCATACAGTATAAATCCCTCCCTCTACTCTTCCCACTTCCTCCCATGTATAACATTTTTAAAGTTCTAGAGGATGTGATGGGAAACAGAACAGGGAAGGATTTTGTCCACCCATCCCAACACTCAGAATGTCGACTATGGTAATGCCATCTTGTCCTGACTCCATTTTGTGCTCCTCTCTCAGCCTTCTAACTCCCCAATAATTATGCCTGTCTTGGCAATGTGTCTGAGATGTCTTTTAATTGTTCTTCTTTTCTCTTATTTTTGTTTTATTTTTGGTTTTCCGAGTCGGTTTCTCTGTGTATCTCTAGCTGTCCTGGAACTCACTCTGTACGTAGATCAGGCTGGCCTTAAACTCACAGAGATCCTCCTGCCTGTGCCTCCCTGAGTGCTGGGATTAAAATCATGCCCCACTAATGCCCGGTTATGTTTGAGATTTCTAACCAAAATAATGAATAGAAACTAAAGCAACCAAAGAAGATGTAAGTCAAAAATAGTTACCATGCTACACCTGAAATAGGTACCGTACTCTGCCAGGAATGAACATTGCTAGGTTAATCTGTCCTCTGATGCTGATGTAAAGTACGCTCTTCAAAGGCAAAAACGGCTGTACCCCTGAGCTTTAGCACCAACAGACTCCGAGGTGTAGCCCACTTTGATTTGCTGGATAATAAAGGACTCACACGTTTCATTAGCTGATCAGCTGGTTGTCTGTATCTTTCCGTGTGTATTACTGCAATACATATAAATATACCAAACGCTAACTTTAACTATATAAAGCTGCTTAGCGCTAGTCTGGTGGCACGCGCTGTACTCACGGCTACCCGGAAGCTGCAGTGGGAGGCTCAGCCGACCTCAGGCCATCAACCTCAGCAACAAACACAGTGAGGGTGTTGTTTCAAAACAGTTTTAAGCCGGGCGGTGGTGGCGCACGCCTTTAATCCCAGCACTCGGGAGGCAGAGGCAGGCGGATCTCTGTGAGGCCTCTGTGAGTTCGAGGCCAGCCTGGTCTACAAGAGCTAGTTCCAGGACAGGCTCTAGAAACTACAGGGAAACCCTGTCTCGAAAAAACAAACAAACAACAAAAAAAAAACAACCAAAAAAAAAACCAGTTTTAAATCCACACATCCAAACAAACATGGAGAGAAAAATTAAAAGAAAGCTGTGGATAATTTTTAAAGTTTTCCCAAGATACATGATTATTATTATCATGGTGGTTTGAAAGAGATGTCACTTCTAAGTCTCAGTCATTTGAAATACTTGGTTCCCGGTTGCTGGTGCAGTTTGAGGAGGTAAGTTTGAGGTAGGTGTCACCTTGGTGGAGGAAGTATGTCACTGGAGTGGGCTTTGGGATTTCAAAACCCAACGCAACTCCCAGTTAGCATCTCTGCTTCCTGTTTGCTATTCAAGATGTGAGCTCTCAGCTTTCTGCCGCCTGCCTCCACAATTCTCTACCGTGATGGACTCTAATCCCTCTGGACATAAGCCCCAAGTAAACACTTTCTTCTACAGACTGCCTTGGTCATGGCATTTTAACAAAGCAATAGAAAAAAAAACCAATACACCTCTATACTTTCCTTAATATACAAAACACCTCAGATGAACTAAGGGGGGAAATCCTATAATGTAAGAGGAAGTGAAGAGTATAGATTAGAAGTATCTATGGATCACTTAAAATTCAACTCACCGTTACTTCTTTACCCCTTGTGAGGTCCTGACTTTGCAAACTCCATTTTAAAGAAAGGGCTTCATCTTAAGCCATATAATGGGGCGGGGGGTGTCTCAGCTCCAGAAATGTGCTGCAATAGTGGAATTTGAATAGATACCCTATAATTAGCCGATTAAAGAGCTACGGACCAGGACCATAAAATTTAATGAGGTCCAGCTATTCCCAGGAAGCATCCTGCCCTTGAAGACACCTTGTCCGTAATCTGTAGCTCTTTGTTAGTGTTTCATGCCCCCAAACTGGCCAATGGATTCAGAAACTACCTTACCTATGTCCTCTTTACCCAGTCCCAAGACAACAGGACAGGAGTTGTCCTGATTCCTGCACTTTCCCTTTAAAAGTTCTCCCCGCCCTGGCTCACCACCACACACTTTCCTCACTCAAGATGCTGGGTTGCTAGAAAGGGGTGGTCCAAACTCGGGTTTGTAAAGGAAGGACCCTCGTGTAATTTGCATCAGAAACTGGGCTGCGTGAATTCATTTGGGGATTAATAACTTGGGCATAACTCCCTAGCACTGGCCAACCCGGAGACAAAAGAGGAAACAACCCAGTTCCCTTCCCCCTTCCACCACTTTCCCCTAACTACCCCAGCCTGTAGGCAGACAGGAGCACGCCCTTCCCTTCCGATTAAACCTGTGCTGGTACAGGAGCACGCCCTCCCCTTCCGATTAAACCTGTGCTGGTACAGGAGCACCCCCCCCCCATTAAACCTGTGCTGGTACAGGAGCACCCCCCCCATTAAACCTGTGCTGGTACAGGAGCACCCCCCCCCCCATTAAACCTGTGCTGGTACGCTCAATGCTCACTCGTTTCCTTGATTGTCTTTTCCACTGGCCTCACAGTAAGTAAATGTGAAACGCAGTCAACTTACACCAACCGAGGAAAGTACAGTTTAAAACATAGTTCAGATGCCATTCTGCATCTCACATTAACAAATATGGGAAGGCGCTTAGCAAGCATGGTACAACTACTCAGGCATACGACCATTATAATGCAAGTAAAAAAAATAACATTACTGTCAAAAGAAGAAACAGAGCCCCATCGTAAAGAGAATTAGAGATATTTTATTCCTGAGCCATTTGTGTGAGCACGGCTTAGGACACCGATTCAGACTTCCCCCAACTCCGTCTTCTAACGTGGAGGAAGTTTTATGGAGGTTTATAGTTTTACAGACCAGAAAAGTCATAAACCAAGACAAGTGTAAAATGAATTAGAGGGTACTTTAGAGAGGGTTACAGAGAGAAGGGGAGGCTTTGCTATAGGCCTAAAATGCCATCTGATGACATTCTTGCTTTGGGTTGGTGAGAGCTAGTGCATTGGGTAAGCCAATAGATTCCAAAAGCTTTTGTGTGTTACCCACAAGACTTTAGTTCTCACACAGAGGTGGTCAAGGAATGGCTGACCTGAGGGTTAAAACTAGCCCAAAATAAGGTCAATAGCCTCAGGACCCGTAGCGGTCCAATCCTCCCAGTATTGAAATTATAATCAGTCTCTGCAGACACAGTTTCTTTCTAGTTTTCAATTTTGGCACTATTTATAGTTTTTGCTGGTGGTGGGGGTGGTGGCGGCGGCGGCGGCGGCGGAGGCGGTTTTTGTTTTGTCTTGTTTTCTTTTTGGTTTTGAGACAGAATTTCTCTGTGTAGCCCTGGCTGTCCTGGAAATTGCTCTGTTGATCAGGCTGGCTTCAAACTTCTGCCTCTGCCTCTGGAGTATTGGGATTAAAGGCGTGAGCCACCACTGCCAAGTAACACCATAAAAATTGTCAGTTTATAACCTAACCTACCAAATTATTTGACACTCAGCACACAGAGAAGACAGGAGCTGGCCACACGATCACTATTCTAAGCTAGTGCCATGTGTTGCAGGAACTTACAAGAGAGGGCTGAGCCTCATAATGCCTGAGTAGAAATTCAACTCGGCAAGGAAGACTGAGACATTGTGATTACTGAGTAGGTACTGGAGATAACAGCATAGAGAATAACATATGAAAGAAGCTGATTGGCAGAAAGGTTGGAAATAAACAGAGTATGCCTGAGAAGATCCTGCATACAAATACAAATGTGGGGGAGACCTGAAGCTCTTGGCTCCCACTAAACCTCCCCCCCAAACAGTGCCACCAACTGGGACATAAAATACTAGGGACAATGGGGAACACGTTTTATACAAACCACTGTACTTGACTATTAGTGAGAATGGGGTATTAAAAGCAGCCACTCTCACTTGGTTGGACCTCCTCTGTGGTTTTAGATCTAAAAGTCTTTCTTTTATGAAGTGGGTGCCCTTGTGTTTGGTGTCTATGTGTTTAGGACTGTAGAATCCTGTTGATAGATTTTTTTTTTCTTTAATGAGAGTGGAGTATTCTTCCTTACCTCTTTTAATTAATTTTGTTTTGAAATCTGTTCTTTCAGATATTGGAATATGATTAGTTTTTAGTTACATTTGGTTTTTACATCTTTTACTCTAAGATGATATCTATTTTGATATGAGACATGTTTCTCAGAGGCAGAAAAGAAATGCATCCTTTTTTCTGACCTCATCTTTTTGTCTGTCTTTTTAGTATGGAATTGAGACGGTTAACATTCACATTTATTGAAAATCAAAGTCAATTTCTATAACTTTGTTAGTGTTGTGGTGTTTTCTCTTATCTCTTTGATTCCCTGTTACAGCATTGTTTATTTCTTTTCTGTGACTCTTGGGAATTTATCCTTCTCTTCAGACTGGCACCCTCTGTAGATCTGGCTCAGTTGTAGCAAATTCCCTATCTTCTCTGATGTGGGATTCCCCTCTGTATGCTGTGATATGTTTTATTACCATTGATTAACAAAGAAGCTGCTTTGGCCTATGGCTTAACAGACTAGAGCTAGGAGGGAAAACCAAACTGAATACAGGGAGAAAAAAGGTGGAATCAGGTAGATGTCAAGTAGCTGCCAAAGGAGAAAGATGCCAGAACACTGGAACCTTACCGGTAGGCCACAGTCTATGGGGAGATTAATAGAAATGGGTTAATTTAGTAGAAAAGACAAGATCTCCTGAGTAAATTAGGAGCATGAGAACCATGGGAAAGGGTTGAAGGGGAGGGGAGAGGCAGGGAAGGGAAGCAGAGAAAAATGTATAGCTCAATAAAAAAAGAAATGGGGGGGGGCTGGAGAGATGGCTCAGAGGTTAAGAGCATTGCCTGCTCTTCCAAAGGTCCTGAGTTCAATTCCCAGCAACCACATGGTGGCTCAAAACCATCTGTAAAGGGGTCTTGTGCCCTCTTCTGGCCTGCAGGCATACACACAGACAGAATATTGTTATACATAATAAAATAAATAAATAAATAAAGATCTGGGAGTCATGAAAAAATTAAAAAAAAAAAAGAAATGGGGGGCTGGAGAGATGGCTCAGCCGTTAAGAGCATTGCCTGCTCTTTAATTCCCAGCAACCACATGGTGGCTCACAACCATCTCTAATGAGATCTGGCACCCTCTCTTGGCCTGCAGGCATACATGCAGACAGAATACTATATACATAATAAATAAATTTTTAAAAATGGGTTAATTTAAGATGTAAGAGTTAGTTAATAAGAATCCTGAGCTAATAGGCCAAGCAGTGTTGTAATTAATATAGATTCTGTGTGGTTATTTGGGTTGGCTGGCCAGGAAATGAACAAGTAGTCTCCACTTACACTGCTCTTAAGTTTTTGGTTCTCCAACTTTCTGAGACTTTTGCTAAGAGTGACAGTGTGGTCTTTTACAACCTGGGATAAATATTTCCTGAACCCTCTGGCTTTTAAGTTTTCCACTGAATATCCAGGTGTTGTTCCAGTCCAGCCTTTTTAAGTGACTTTACCTTTTCCCCTGTAGCTTCCAATTCTCTTTCTGTATCCTGTGTTTTTAATGTTTGAAATATAGCATGTCAAGAGAGTTTCTTTCTAGTCCTGTTGATTTGGTGTTCTGTAGGCTTCCTGCACATGGATGGGCATCTCTGTCTTTGGGGATGTCTTCATGGTAGTTTTCTTGTCTTTCTTTGGTGCCAATAACCCAGGCAGTTGGCAGATCTGAGTCTCCAGCCTTATCCTGATATCTCCAGACTCTCCCACATTCCATTCATGTTTTTAAAAGTTTCTCATTGATATTTACAGAATGAGCCAATTCATCAATTTTGTCTTCCATTTCCAACGCTCTGTTTTTCATATGAGCAAATTTCTTGGTAAGGCTTTCCACTGAGGGCTGTAATTGGTTTATTGAGTATTAGATTTCCAACACTATTTCAGTTGAGGGTTTTCATTAAAAATTCAAACTTATTTTCATGTATTGGATCAACTTGTTTCATTTAGCTCATTGTTATCTTTGAATTGTCTGACCATGGTTATAATCACACTTTTGAATTCTCTGTCTGAAGTTCCTTCATGTCACTTTCATTCGGGCCATTACTATGGGACTTAGATTTTTAGAGGTGACTATTTTTCCATGTTTTTATTTCTGCTGAAGGATTTGTACACCTTTCTAGTTTCTTGGTTGAATTTTTCTCTTTTTTGTTCAAGTCACCTTTCTTCTTTCAGCAGTGGCGTTTGCAGTGTTCAGGAGGAGTCTTACTCATACCAGGATTGCTCTGTTTATCATGGTGTTTAGGGAAACTGCCTCTATTTTGTGTTTTCTGTTCTCTGCTGTGACAGGAAATGAGGTAGGCAGGGTCCATGCCAACTGTGGAAACGGAGTGCCCCCGGTAGTGGATGGTCTGGGAGTAGGCTGGTCCCAGGGGAAGGGAAGTACTCAAAAGAGGTTGTGGTACCTGGCAAACAGTCACAGTGCCTGGGTGACCGGAAAGGAGGAGGAGAAAGAGCATCAGTAGCCTAACTGGGAGTGCACTAGCTGTGATAAGTAGAGACTCCCTGGCTGCAAGCTGATTGGGATGGGGGTGGATCTGAAAGTCAAGAAGACTATCTGAGAGGAAGCTGTGGTCCCAGTAGGTGTGGGACTTGGGTGACCCAAATCTTAAAGTTCTTGCATCCATGATCATTAGAGATATTAGTCCATAATTCTCTTTTTTTTTCCCATAGGGTATTTGTCTGGTTTGGTAATACAGTAATACTAGCTTTTATTTATTTATTTATTTATTTATTTATTTATTTATTTATTTATTTATTTATTTTGTTTTTTTGAGACAGGGTTTCCCTGTAGTTTCTAGAGTCTGTCCTGGAACTAGCTCTTGTAGAGCAGGTTGGCCTCGAACTCAGAGATCCGCCTGCCTCTGCCTCCCGAGTGCTGGGATTAAAGGTGTGCGCCACCACCGCCCGGCTAGCTTTTAAAATAGAATTTGGAAATGATCTTTATTCTCTGCTTCATGGAATACCGTAAGGAGTACTAGTGTTAATTCTGTTTTGAATATGTGGTATAGTGGTGGCGCACGCCTTTAATCCCAGCACTCGAGAGGCAGAGGCAGGCGGATCTCTGTGAGTTCGAGGCCAGCCTGGTCTACAAGAGCTAGTTCCAGGACAGGCTGCAAAGCCACAGAGAAACCCTGTCTCAAAAAACCAAACAAAAAAAAAAAAAAAAAAAAGAAAGATGAATATGTGGTATAATTTTGTGTTGAATCCATCTGGCCCTGGGCATTTTTTGTTGGAAGATTTTTAATTACCACTTGCAATCCATTGGGTGCTGTGTGTCTATTTAAATTATTGCTTTTAATCTTGATTTAGCTTTGGTATCCCATATATAGCTAGACATTGATCCATTTCTGTTAGATGCTCTGGTTTGGTGGAATAAAGATTTTAAAAGCAAGTCATTATGAGTTTCTGAATTTCCACAGTGTCTGGTTTTTTTATCCCTGATTTTGTTAACTTGAATTAAAATGTGTTGACAATGGCTATGATGCCAGTATATCAGGATGATATTTAAACTATATATGATAATATTTAAAATATATATTAATATATATATCCATGGGTTGATAAAAATTGGCAAATAAGTCTTCACTAAGGTGACATTTAATCCCACCAAAGCATTAAGAATTTTTTCTCTGCTTGCCACTGTGACAACTAGCAATGAAGAAGCCTGAGTGCATAAAATTCCATGGTAATTCCATGTGTTAACTTGAAATGTTTACTTAAAAATTAATTACAGATACCAAAGACAGTTTAAAATATTTAATTTTTACTACCAGTCTCTGAACAAAATATTCTTTAATGTTTTATACATAATGGAAAATAATAAAAATGTTTTATGAACTGTCAAATAACATATTAAAGGTAAAATATTACATTTCAAATTATGTATGTGTGTGTGTGTGTGTATTAAGATCTCTACACATTCTTCTGCTAGGTCTGTTAGGAAGACTCTGACTTCACATATGAGTGAATTCTAGAGAAGAAGTTCTATGAAGTCCTGATTCAGCAGTAGCTGCAAAGAAAAAATCTCTATGTCAAAGACTTTATAGTGAATTAACAGTGAGTTAGCTTTAACAAGTTAAAAAAATTATCAATGGGCTCCAAAGCCACAGAGAAACCCTCTCTCGAAAAACCAAAAAAAAAAAAAAAATTATCAATGTTAAAGAAGATAAACCTTGTATGTCTCACTGGGGAATTGTAGCATGACTGCTATGGACTAACTAACCGCTTTCTGATTGGACTTGAGGCCATAAAAAGAAGGAAATTCAGTGCCTGGTACTGTCATCCTGATCAAAAACCTTTGGTTGGTATCTTAGTTAGAGTTTCTACTGCTGTGTAAAACACATGACCAAAGCAACGTGGGGAGGAAGGGTTGTTTGGCTCATGTTTCCATGCCACTGATTACCACTGAAGGAAGTCTGGACAGGAACTCAAACAGGGCGGAAACTCAGAGGCAGGAACTGATGCACAGGCCATGGAGGAGAGTGCTGCTTACTGGCTTGCTCTTCATGGCTTGCTCAATCTTATAGGACCCAAGACCACCAGCCCACGGTTGACACCACCTACAGTGAGCCAGGCCCTCCTCCCTCAATAGCTTGTAGTGATATTTTATATGTATTTTAATAAATAAAGCTTGAAGATCAGAATGCAAAGCTAAGCCACTAGAGGCCAGGGAGTGGTGACATGCACCTTTAATCCTAGGACTCAGGAGACGGAGATAGACAAATCTCTGCGAGTTCAAGGCTACTCTGGGCTACACAAGATCTATCCAAAACAGATCCAGGTGGTGGTGGCTTTAATCTCATTCCTTTAATCCTAGTGTTTGGAAGTCACACACCTTTAATCCCAGCACTAGGGAGGTGGAGACAGAAAGGGATATAGCTGAGCAGACAGAGGGGAAGAGACAGGAAGTCACTGGAGTGTGGAGTCTGGGGTTTGGTGGAGACACAGTGCAGTCTAGGCAGTCTGAGGATCGCCCCTTTGGTCTGAGGATTGATAGAGGGAAAAGGTGTCTCTAGTGGCTTACTGCTCTGCTTCTCTCATCTTTAGCTTTAACCCCTGTATCTGTCTCTGGATTTTTATTATCCATGCTACAATAGCTAATTAAGAAAATTCACTACAGGCTTGCTTACAGCCCTGTCTTCTAGAGGCATTTTCTCAATTGATGTACCCTCCTCTCTGATGAATATACCTTGTGTCAAGTTGTCATAAAACTAGACAGCACAGCTCGGCAGGCCACAGACTGGAGGGCAGAACCTACTATTGTTTTGCTAATGTTCATTATATCTGTAACCTTCTAAACAGTTATGTTTATACCCAAAGACCTGGGCTGGTCTCAGTAGTCATCAGAGAAGCTTCTATCTGCAGTAGACAGTAGTCGGTGGAGAGATGCAAAACTGGTCAGAGCCCTGAGAATAAGAGAGAGTGCTCAGCTCTAAACAGGACAATCCCCTGAGCCAAGACTGGGAATAATGCAGAAAAGGAGGTGGAAAGAATATCAAAATGAGAGGATGGGGAGGGGTGCTGTCTTGTGGACAGGAAACACCAATCATACTCATGAGTTCACAGCGTATGTGCTTATCTGCACAGGACCTACCCAAGATCAACATGTGGCACAGAAGGGGCAAAGACATACCCAATATCAACATCTGGCACAGATGGAGCTAAGGCCTACCCAAGATCAACATGTGGCACAGATGGGACAAAGACCTGCCCAAGATCACATCTGGCACAGATGGGGCAAAGACCTACCCAAGATCAACATCTGGCACAGATGGGGCATAGACCTACCCAAGATCAACATCTGGCACAGATGGGGATGATGACTTCCAGGCTCTGCCCCTTACTGAGGAGCTATTGATAGCTGATAGCTGCTAAAGGGAAAGAATCATTCCTTTGGGGAAATATGGCCACTAGGAGTATTCTTAGGCTCCAGTGACTTGCTCTACACTCATGAACATATGGGCAGCACTAACTGAAGTTGGTGAATTATAAAACAAAAAGTAAAGATGGACTTATTGGGGGAAAAATAAGGGAAGTTGGAGGAAACAAGGTATATCTATATCTATATCTATCTATCTATCTATCTATCTATCATCTATCTATCTATCTATCTATCTATCTGTATGTATATCGTATTTCTTATATACACGTATAAAATTCTCATTAATAAAAAAATTAAAATTATTACAGCAGAAATGACAAATGAAATTGGCAATAGTTATACAAGTAATTGCCAATGTGACTAAATAACAGTGAATCTGGTTTTCCCAGTCTTCAAGTATTCTGGAAGAGCCGTTTAGTAAGGCACTGTGACAAGCACAGGTGAGACAGGTGAGGGCCACACAGTCTGTTCCTCCACAACCAAATACTATAATTCTAAGAAAAGGAACAGGTGAGGTGACAATGTCCATGTACTCACAGAAACCTTGACAGGTACAAAACACAACACTTCTAAAACAATCAGACTCAGATGTCAGTACGGCTTTTTGGTGGATATCTGAGAGCTGATATCTGAAGGGCGAGAAGAAAGGGAATGCAGCAGAATAAGAGAAGAAGGTGGACAAGGGCGGGAGGAGCGCGGGTGGAGTTCCGAGTAGGCTGCCTTGGTGAGGAGTGAGAGCCAGCAGGTAGAGGTAATCTGTGCAGAGGGAAGTCTGACTACTGCCAAGAATAAGTGGATTTGGATATTTTGAGTTGATGATAAGGAAATTTAAGTTTTCCCTGAGGATAAACAGAAAACAGATAAGGAAGTAAATGCTGGGAGATTGGAAATGCACTTGCCAAGTGACAGTTTATGAAGTGTGGCTCTTTTGCTGTTGCTGTTTTGATTTTTGACTAAATTTTAGTAAATAAACCTTGGCTTCTTGGTCGTAATTGAGAAGAGCACCATGCCATTGCAGTTTTATTTTTAAATTTTTTTGAGATTATAATATAATTTTATCATTTCCCTCTTCACTTTCCTCTGTCCAAACCCTCTCATATATCCCTAGTCACTTTTTTTCAAATTCATGGTCACTTTTTCATTAATTATTGTTATGCACATACATACATGCATGTATACATTACTAAATACATAAATACCACCTGCTCTGTCTGTATAAGGCTACCTGTATGTATATTTTCAGGGCTGGCCATTTCGTGTTGGATACCAAGTGCTGTGTTCTTCCCTGCAGCAGAATACTTATCCTGCTCTTCGAATTCCTTAGCTGCCTATAATCCCGAGGGTCTTTGGAGCTATGCCACTGTCTTTAAGGATAGTTTCACAAGAATGGGAGAAATGAAGAGAGTGGGAGCCACATGGTGCATACAGAATAATATGTACCCTTTGTATCATCTAATACAAGTGTGATCACGACTCTTCATCTAGTTCATATCCATATTTCAGAAAAGTAGTGTTTTTAATAGCAGGTTAAATGAATCCTCATATTTTAGGCTAACCACATTACTTTGCGACTCTTAGCAAAATGTTACTCTTTATATATAAAAAAGTATCTGTTTAACCTGTTTAAGGCTTTGAGGAATTTAAAGTGATAGGAAAGGAATAAACAGTGGACAAATATATTTTCATTAAGAATGCTTGTGTTTTGCACACCTTTCCTTTGATTTTGTAAGAACAGATAGCAATGTAGAAACTCCCACTGAAAGAGATACTGTTAGCTATTTATACTTTATTCCAGGAATCAGTTAATTAATACAAATTTAATGAATCAAAATTGACTCCTACCTTGTCTTAATCCTCTAGTTATACTTTGTTCCCATTCCTGCAGCACCTGAAATCAGTCAAATATTAGTTATAATGTTTAAATTAAGCAAGAAACAATATGATGGGGACTATATGTCTTTAAAATGTGGCCAATAAGCATTGAGGTAACACATGCCTGCAATCTCTACTGACAGGAGGGTAATGTAAGAGAGAGCTGTGAATCCCAGGCCAACCTGGGATTCATAGTAATACAAAGGTCAGTTGGATTACACAGTGATCCAATTTTAAAAAACTAAATACAGTATGTATCTATTCATTCATTTATTTTAAAATGTGTGTAGAAAATAAAAAGAAAATATTACCCTTAATTGAGACTTTTAGGAGTATACTTAGCTAGAAGATGTCTTTAAAATCATAAGTAAACTGAAATCTCACTGTGCTCCGAGTTAAGTAATAGGGACAATGTGCGGACCTGTTGTAGATTTATCAATGCAAGTGTGATCGTTACTCTTCATGTAGTTCATGTCCATGTTTCAAAGAGTTGTGTTTTTAATACAAAAGTTAAAGAAATCCTCATATTTTAGGCTGGTTGCATTACTTTGTGATTCTTAGCAAAATGTTACTCTTCATAAAAAGGGTATCTGTTCAAACTCCTTTTTCACTTCAGTGTTTTTTTCTCTTAAAAAGAACTTTACAGGGCTGGAGAGATGGCTCAGTGGTTAAGAGCAGTGCCTGCTCTTCCAAAGGTCCTGAGTTCAATTCCCAGCAACCATTTGGTGGCTTACAACCATCTGTAATTAGATCTGGTGCCCTCTTCTGGCTTGCAGGCATACATGCAGACAGAATACCGAGAATACTGTATACATAATAAATAATTTTTTTAAAAAAGAACTTTACATTTCTTACAATTAAAAAATTAAAAACTGAGGCTGTTTGGGTAAGATGATGGATTAGAAACTACCTCCATGTGCTGCAGGGAATGAAAAGAGTCCAAATAGCAAGGAATGGACTAATCCAGAGACAGCAAGATTGTCAAAGCACTGGAAACCACGAAGAAGACCCTTGAAAAGTGTGGAGAACAGAGTGGCGGGACAAAGGAAGAATGACCACATACTTCCCAATTTTGAGGAAGAGGGTGACCAATTTCCTTTCAAAAGGTAGACGATGTGGCCCTGGTGAAAAGAGACAAGCGGTCAATGCACATGACAAATTAATGCTTCCTGCAAACTTTGAGCTTGGAAGAAACAATCATTCTTCATGTGTTTGGTCAACAGTCCATAACAGGTCTGTTTTTCATTCCCCAAGTCCCAGAGAGCTGTGGGAAGTCATCATCTTGAGAGGGAATCTAATTGTTTTTAAGACTAAAATTTTGTGGGGGGTCCTTGATGAAAAAATGTGAAGAATCCCAAATACGTGTGAAGAATCCCAAATATGTGTGAAGAATCCCAAATACATGTGAAGAATCCCAAAGCCAACCCCACAGCCAAAATATAAGACAGAGAGCAGAAGGCAGTCATGGAGAGAAGTTGGGCAGGATTCTGACATGCCAAGAAATTCAAGCAGCAAGAGGATTTGTATAAGCAGTCTGCCCTGAGGCCAGGAGGTAAGCCTATCTTATGGAGATGTCAAGCCTGAAGAATCTCATTGGTCAAGCCTGAAGTTATCAGATCTCCCAACTCTGAAGCCGCCTATCACTTGAGATTCATGGGTGGTCCAACTGAAAACACTGAAATTTCAGTGGTATAGAAGCTCTGTTGTCTTGTGTAGGAAGTGGAGGGGTCCTGAGTGAAGGAAGTCCTGAGTGGATGCACGCTATTAACACATCAAGGGTTCCTTACCCTCTGGCTCAGAGGGAAGGCAAAGCCTTCCTTGGAGGACTAAGAGTGAGCGTTGACAGTGTGTGCAGAAAATGCCCACCATAGCTTTCTCCTCCTGGACTCCCCTGCAGAGATTGTTCCTACTCATAGTAGCTAAACTTGTGATCCATTCATGAACCATAAACCCTGCCTCTTGTTTATAAATATGCAATAACCATGTCTTCACGTTTAGCTGTTTGTAATAACTGCATCTTTGTTCACTTCTATGTAATGAATATGCTGAGCTTCCAGGGTGCTGCAATTTCTCCATCAGAGAGCCGAGCCCACCCCAACCCAGCTATTTCTGTCTAACAGATATCTGACACTTAATATTTTAGGGTCAGCACAAGCCTAAATGTGAGAAAATATAAAAATCTCCAGTTTCGTGCTCAACAGAAGGGATAGATACTGCAGATTTATGAAAGGTTAAGAGGGAATTATGGAACAAAAGGGGTTAATTTGGGGTAAAGAAACAGCGTAGGATAAAGAAAATAATTGGGAAGGATAAATAAACAATAAAGGCTTAAAGAATTCATATGGAAACCTGCGAATGCAGATACTAAAGTATATCTATTCTTGCACAGAAAAGTCTCAAAATGGGGAGTTACTCTACAGCACAGCAATAATGCCCCTACTCGACACCACAGTCTGACAAATAAAAACCCAGCCCCAGGAATGGGTTACTTCTCTAGAAGTTGTTTGTTATTAAGTCTCCAAAGGACCCCACATTACAGGTTTTAACAAAGATCTTGGTTATCCCCAGAACTTGATGGTAGACCTTATTGCTGAAGACTCCACATGCTTGAGTCATAGAGCATGGAGACGTCAAGTTGGTGCTGACCTGGACGCTTTACCCATACTGGCCAGCTCTCACAGTGCTGGGACATCTGTGTGTGCTACTAGAAGGAGAAGGTGATCATCACTCTTACCTGTCTGTGAGACCCTGTGATGTACATAGGGATTGGCCTGTCAAGGTATTATTTACTGGTACAATCGTGGCACAAACATTATGGGAGTAACCAACCACTTTGGATTTAAGTACTGTTCAAGAAGATAAAACCCTTATCTGTCACCATTACTGGCCCAAGAACATGTGACTAGACAGGTCCTGAGTCCTTGGAGAGAACCTACTATTGTTCTTCTGGTAAATGGGCACTGTGTTAAACTGACTTCTAATGACTTACCATTGTATACATAGATTAATGTATCTCCTCAACCCTCACTGTTAAACTTTCTATTTGCTGTAGACTGTGATTAACATAGAGACTCACAACAAGCCAAGGTTCTGGGAATAAGATCCTGCAGAATTCTCAGCCCTAAATGGCATATTTATACTGCACCCTCTCCTCCCAAGGCTAAGGGACCATGGCAGAGGGGCATAAAAACTGCAAAAGCAAGAGGAGGTAAATAAAAAGAAGGGACCAGTATGTTCCAGACAAAGCAGCCAGCGACACACACTGGTGGGATAATTGTATTCTGTCAATCATGTTTTTTAAAGATGCTGATTGGCCAGGCAGGAAGTATAGGTGGGAAAACCAGACAGGAAGTAGAAATGATGCAATGAGAACAGGAGAATTCTGGGAAGGAGGAAGTTGATTCCTCCCACTCCTGTGCAGACCACCAAGGTAGCAGGATGTGACCTGCCAGCTGAAAAAGGTACAGAGCCATATGGCTAAAATAGATCAGAATAGTGGGTTAATATAAGTCATAAGAACTAATAAGAAACCTGAGCTAATGGGACAATCAGCTTTGTAACTTATAGAGATCTCTATGTGGTTTTCTTTGGGCTTGCCGGCTGTGCGGTACCGGGTGGGACAGAAACTCCAACAAACAAGGAGGACCCTCATGTTACACACACGAAATGATGGTAGTTATGACAGCATACACAAGCCTGGAGCACATTCAAGCCAGAAGAAGTACCATGGCAATGGGAAGTGGACATATCAGAGAAACTGTTGTAGCTGATAGCTGTTGAGAGTCACTTTTCTTTAAGAGTGTTGCCACTGATAGGTTCTCCACACTACACATTCACGAATACATGGACATTAAAATTGGACTGATGGATGAACAAAAGAGGGGGCAAACAAAGTTGAGTGGGTAAGGAAGGTGACAGTGGAAAGTTCACAAAATTAATAGCAAAGGAAGCAACCAATGATGGCAACAGGAAATGAAAAAGTTGTCACAATGCTTATAGGCTATCAGAATTAATATTGTGAATTTGGCCATGATATGGAAAGCAAATCATGAGTCAATGCAATTCCATTAAAATTCTAATGATATTTTTCACTTAACTAGGAAAAAAAGCTGAAACTAATATAGAAGCACAAAGTAAAATCATTTACAAGGAAAGTCCAAGTATTTTAAAAGAAACCTTTGGCTTTTGGCTGTCACATTCCTCTTCTAAAGTGTGAGCTAGTACGGTTTTAAAGGAACTGCCAAGTCTAGCAGTCAGTCACATCTGAAACCCAAGCTAACAAATGAGCGCTGCGTGCGAACGAGAGCCTCTGAGCTTCTGAAGATGATCAAATTCCTGCTTTCTTTCTTTATGAGCATACACTGTGGTGTTCACTCAACATGCATAAACCAACTAAATAACTTAGTATTATCTGAATGAAAAAGAACCACACCAGAATGGAACCTAAAGCAAGTAAAAAGATTACCTTGGTCTTGCAGTTTTCCGTGGTCTCAACTGAACGCCAGAGGTTTGAGGCAGGAACCATTATGTTTTCTCCAGAGAAACTTCTTGGAATGAAAAGTCTATTACTAAGGTCTCTAGGACAGGTGGACTCCAGCACAGATCTTGTGTCAGTGGTGCTGTGCTGAGAAGCTCTGCTCTGCTTCCTCTCCAGGAGAAGTTTAGTCTTCACCTCCGCTAGTCTTTCATCTGTTCTAAGAAGAGTGCAAGACAAGTCATTCACACCTCATTTTCCTGAGTGCATCCTCGGTAATCTACATTTTAAAACGGTTACTGAAATTCCTCCTTAAGCAGTATCTTAGTACTCAGACTGTGTCAGAGCATATACATTGATCTAAATAAAGAGTTTAAACTGCTTTAAAGCAGTGCATATATTTCTAGGGGAATTTCTAACTAGCAAACAATCCAAACAGTGTAGCCGAGAGAGATGTCTGTTGCTAACACATGGCTCAGTGAGTCACACCGCTGACTTCTGGAGAAGCCCTACGCATCTGATTCCCGATGTCCCTAGAAACACGTGAAATGATGAGTACACTAGTTTGCCCGGCTTCAATTGCCAATCTACTTCGTGAGAACACTGAAAGTAAGAGTGAGAAAGTTAGAAATTATGTATTTGGCAAACCAATATAAAAAACGATCCCTTAAAGGCATCTGTCTTTTATTATATGTACATTCTGCCCATTTTAAGTGTGGGACAGTGAAAAATAACTCAGAGGAATCATTTCTAGAAGAGAAGAGATGGCTGAGATGGCGATCACGAACAGCTTAAGCACCTCCAAGGACAGAACAGCCATTACACATTTCCCAAGGGTAGAGGTGGACAGACTCTGCCCTTTCCACCCCACTCAGACTGCACTGCATCAGGTGTCTTCTCATCTTTCCAAATTACACTTTCCTTATGTTTTCCTGTGATAAAACTGTAGAACTTTTAGGTACAGTACAACACACTATAGGACAGTTGTGTGTAGGGACCCTCAAGAGGTAACGGAAAGAACCTAATCCCACAGGCTAGAATGTGCCCAGCGCCATGGTAATAGTATCGCATGACCCATGGGCTTAAGCTGTAATTTTCCAACCTTGTCAGTGTTTCTTTTTGAGAGGATGCTAACCAGAAATTTGGTAACAAGAGTGTATGAAGTACACAGCTTTAGAATATGCAGGCCAACTATAGCAGAGTATAAAGCAGGATAAAAAGCCATATGGAAGAAGAGGGGGAAATAGACGCTGACATGGGTGAGGTTATTAAAACTTTAAAAAGGGATATGTGTGTGCGCTCACATGTAGGTGCTGGCAGAGCCTGAAACACTGATTCCCTGGACCTGGAATTACGAATATTGTGAGATGCCTAATGAGGATGCTGGAAACTCAGCTCAGTTACTTTGCAAAAGCGGTATGCATTCTTAGAAACGAAGCCATCTTTCCAGCCCCTTAAGGATAGATTATTTTCTTGATCTTATTTTTTCCTTTGAAACTTTTGCAGGGGAGGGGCACTGCCTTGCTAGACCAGCACTCTGATTGGCTGCAGCACCAGTCTCCAAATTTACATCCTAGAGTTTCTTTCCTTATCCCACATGTGTCGTGGGGACAAGTTAATGGATTCGATTTATCTTCCATGATGTTCTGACTTACTTGCTTAGTTTATTTGACAATGATTTTCTAATTTTGACTTCTTGCAGGTAGAGCTGCTTATAGTTTTCCATTTCGATTTGATTACAATCTACTTGATTCTTCATTTTAGAGAATTCCGATTCCAGGTCCTTTATTCTGAGCTCCATCTGAGTTCGCACTGAAGTGTTCTGTTTGTGCCTCAGCTTCTCTAGCTTGTCTTCATAGGCTGCTTGTGTCTGGCAAATGCAAAGGAGAGCAGTTTCAACTAGCTCAAACAGTTGTTATGCATGTTTCCTTTAGTTTTGACCAATTACATCACAGATGCATTTTTTGTTTGTTTGTTTGTTTGTTTCTATTTCGAGGCAGGGTTTCTCTGTAGCTTTGAAGCCTGTCCTGGAACTCACAGAGATCCGCCCGTCTCTGCCTCCCGAGTGCTGGGATTAAAGGCGTGCACCAACACCACCCAGCAACACAGATGCATTTTAAATATGTAAAATGATGCTAAATTCTAAACATTTTTCATAAATATTAATTACATTAAACTTGAGCTTAAAATGGAACCATTCATTTCTCTGTCACCATTATACTATTCATGGCGTTGAGCATTGAATGCATGTGCTTACCATGTGCTAACCATGAACTACGGCCTCACATCAGTACTATGCTATGCTCAGATCACACAATCTAACAGTTTTAGAAGTGGAATATGGTAACATAAGTACAATTCAAAGTGCAATTTTTGTGCTATATTTTAAATTTTTCTCCTTAAATCATGTTTTGTGCCAGATAGTCTTCAATATCAAATGATTCTCTAAGAAAAATAGTTTTTATGATCATTTTGGTTATACCAATGGGACTATCTTCAGAAAAAAGATTTATTATCTGCCGTCCAAACTTCTAATATAACATTTTATTCTTTGAGAGTCTCATAAGAATGTATTTTTAATGTATTTTGTCATGTGCATCCCCTCTCCTAACTTCAAGACCTCCTACATTTAATTTCTTGTCTTTCTTTTCTTAAATATAGTAATGTACCAATTTTGTGCTGTTCATATAATCATGCTGTAGGGCTATCTACGGAATCATGATTGACTTACTAGGGACTATAGCCTATAAAACTTACTCTCTCTTCCCTAGAAGCCATCACCTGTTCATAGTTTCTTAGTTAGGGGAGGGGCTCACGATCCCTGTCCCACTTCATGCTAAATGTTGACTGGCTCCATCTCGTCCAGGTCTTCTGCAAACTGTGACATCTGCTGCGTTTGTGAGTTCAGTTGGCTTGTGTCCAGAAGACACTGTTTCAGTCTGATCCTTCCTAACCTCTGGCCTCTTCCACCACTTCTTTAATAATTATAAAACAGACCTCTACAAAAGAAGTAGAAGGAGCACATGCAGTGTATACACCCAAAATATAATTGGCAGTGAAGAGATATATTGTAAGCAAATAACCTGCAAAAATAGGTTGATTTGTTTTAATTTTTCCACTAAGTCCTGCTTTGTTTTCTCCTCAATTTCCCATTTATACTGTTCTACTTGACCACATTCTATCATATTCTTCTCCATGTGACTTTTGAGGATAACTATTTCCTGTTCCAACTTCGTTTTATGCTTCTTTAATTTTTCACATTTCTTTTGTACAGTTTTCATACACAGTAACTCCTGCCGAAGCCGTTGGTTTTCTTTATGCAGATGTAGACATTTGGAAGATGCAGTTTCCAGTTTTGCAGTAAGATCATCATTCTGCGGACACAAAATCATAGCTTTGGTGCTGGGGAAGTGGGTTGGGAAAAGTCTAAGAGAAATCTGACACAATTTTAGTTGCAACAAAGTATCATTTCTAATTGATTCTTACAACATGGTTGTTACTCAGAAAGTCAACAATAAAAACTTCACCAAAGTCATAAAAACATGGTCTTTATATTCATTATCTTTGTTACAAAAATTTTATTTTTCCATACTTTTGTCTTAACATGAAGTTACCCCTAGAAGAAGGCACCTTATGGCATCTATCGTCACCATTAAAGAAGACATAAGGATATTACGTGGTGTTCAATAATTGGCTCCCAGATGAAGGAAAGTAATACATAAGACTCTACTGAATATTATAAATAAAGATTCTAATGTCAATAATTCTTTCCTAAACTGCAAATGTTTACTAATATTTGAATTACGTGCCAAGATGCAATGATTCTCAAACATGAGAGATAAAAAGATTGAGAGACACAATCCATATTATTTTGGGCATAAGAATGATTTAATTCGGTAGCATGATACTGTAATAGTGAGGAAACTTAAGCCACACAATGAATCCTAATGTAGACAACCCTGTCAAAGGCCTAGTCAAAATTCAGATTCTACTGCTAAACGTGTTTAAACAAGTTTTGAGAATATTTTAGTGCCTAATTTCTAGTCATTGGAGTTGATGCTAAGTGAGCCAGCCACATAAGTCTAACTTAAATGTAGATTATAAAAATAATGTTGGTTTTGAGACATTGAATTTTGAGGTGATTTCTGACACACAAAAAATGGCACAGAAATGTGAGGTGAGATGTTGCTGAATGTGAGGAGCTGGGACACTTGGGGTGACTTTGACCTGTGGGTAGGAGTTCAAAGTGGCTAATGATTCTAGTTAATATTCCTAATTTTTGAAGAATAAATAGAGAAACCCTCATTATTTTTGATAAATTTAATAGGGTTAGGGTTCTATTACTGTCTCTCACTTTCCGATCTGTATGATACTGATATAAGAGGATACCTTGCGGCTTTCATTTTCAGCTAACTCATTATTAATAAATTGTCAAATTACGTGTATTAAAATGTAGTAAGAGAATGAGAGTATATGAAATCTCAAAAATATTTTTCAGGGCTGGAGAGATAGCTCAGAGGTTAAGAGCAATGCCTGCTCTTCCAAAGGTTCTGAGTTCAATTCCCAGCAACCACATGGTGGCGCACAACCATCTGTAATGGGGTCTGGTGCCCTCTTCTGGCCTGCAGGCATACACACAGACAGAATATTGTATATATAATAAATAAATAAATATTTAAAAAAATATTTTTCAGTCATAAGATAGACCTGTCAACACAACTGTTAGTGGGTTTTTTTCAAGGACAGACCCATTTGTCAAAGGCCCATCCCCAGAGATTTATTTTCCCCAAGAAGGCCTCAGGTTTTATACCATATTCAGATATGAATTTATGGATGCATTAATCTCTTGTCGAATTTAGCACCTCTATGAGCCAATCACTGATAAATTGGACCCATCAGCAAGGGCACAAGTCTTTAACATATGAGGCTTTTTAAACTATAATAGTCTCCCTCTGGCCCCTAAAGACGTACATCCTTGTCATAATGCAAAATGCATTTAGTGTACATTCAAGAATTTTGACAACCTGTTGTCAAATAGTTTCTGAGCTGTAAGCAAACCCTTAGGTATGATTTGAGCATCGTGTAAGGAATTCTGAGAAACAGCATCTTAGGCAGTCTTGTGTCGGAAGTGTGTCTAGCTGTTTTTGCTTCTCAAGTCTTTTAAAAATGAATTTACCCTTCTATAACATTAACACCTTTACTGGTGTGGTGGTCTTGTTGATACCTGAGATGTCCTCAAGAAATCTTTCTGATTGTTCTGGTGAAAAATACCCAGCTTCTTTTTTATATAGTTATTTTTGCTGTTGTTGTTGGTTTTGTTTGTTTGTTTTGTTTGTTGTGTTGGGGTTTATTTTGGGTTTTTTTTTAAGATGGTCTTATTCTGTAACTTTGGCTGACTATGTAGAGCAGGCTGACCTAAAACTCATAGAGATTCATGTGTGTCTGCCTCCTGAGTGCTGGGATTAAAGGTGTGCAACACTGTGCCCTGCTCCTTGGCTTCTTTTTATTTTTATCTATCTATCTATCTATCTATCTATCTATCTATCTATCTATCTATCTATCTATCTATCTATTTATTTATTTTTGTCGAGACAGGGTTTCTCTGCAGCTTTAGAGCCTGTCCTGGAGCTAGCTCTTGTAGACCAGGCTGGTCTCGAACTCACAGAGATCCGCCTGCCTCTGCCTCCTGAGTGCTGGGATTAAAGGCGTGCACCACCATCGCCTGGCCTTGGCTTCTTTTTAAGTAGTTTTTATCTCTGCAGAGATAATCCCAGTTTGATACATGCAAAACTGACCAAACCACAAAATTTTAAAAATTGTCCAATCATATTTTTGCTCCTAGTTTTTATTTAGTAAACACCTGCCTGAAACCAGCTCGCAATGGTGGTGTAACAGCCTGAATGTCAGGCTGCCTGGAATTTCTTCTTTTGCAAGTTAAATTAATTTATCACTTTAAACTTGGCATCATATAGTCTTAGGCCATGAACAAAAGTAGAACATGTTTTTTCAAGAAGAGAACACGAATGGCCTGTAGTCTAACCCACAATGGAGTCCTTGTTCCTATCTGAAGCTTCATGAACATGACCTCTATTTTCCACATTTTAGTCTTCCGAGCTCCTGGACAAAAGTTCTCTTAAGTTTCTATAAGCTCCTTTTTCAAACGTTTCTGCACTCCTCACACACTAAGAAGCACAGCAGTTACTATGCTTCTTGGTGCTGACATTCTATTGTTCAGGTTTCCCTGCCCCTGGTACAATTAATTAGAAAAAGATTTGTTTCGGGACATGGCTTCAAAGGTTTCAGTCCCCAACCACTTGACCCTGTCGTTTTGTGCCTGAAGGCGGCCTGGACATGTTACTGAGGAGAAGTCTCAGTTCATGGCAGTCAAGGAGCATAGAAACAGCGACGAGGCCAAGGAGAGCTATGCCTCCCGCTGTGCCTCCCGCTGTGCCTCCCGCTGTGCCTCCCGCTGCTCTTTTCATCTAGACTCAGCTATGAGACAAGAGTGTTAGTCCATTAAAGAGATTAGTGCCATCATAAGCCACTCACCTCCAGTGACTGGATGCACCAGCCAGTGAGCAATGCTTCAGCATTGAAGTCCTTGTGTGCATGAGCTGGGAGCAGAAAGTGTGACTACACATCCAACTGCGTAACTACATAACTACAGCTTTATAATGGAACTGTAAGAGTCCGGTAATTGTGACTTAAAAAACAACAACTGGGAGCAACGACTGCGGTGTTCCAGTTTGGTGTTTATATTGCAGACTTACGATCTGAAGTTCTACAGGTGAAAGCATGGATAACAGAATTCTGTTCTGCTTGGAAAACATTTATAGAGCTTTTATATTGGCATACTGAACAATCTCTTTTTTCCTAAATTGAACTTTGACTAATAAGTCTTTGGCTAATTATCACAGATGAATATAAAAATTTCTTTTCTAGAATCCAAAGATTCCACTGTCCTCTGGGAAAAAATGTTTATATAATGACCTAGTACTCATTCCTGATGAGATATATGTTATAAGAAGTTCATTGTCACAATCTTGTGGGGAAGGCTTAGACTAAAATAGGTATCCCAAAGTCTACATCAAATAATTACTTTCCTATAATTTTAAAAGCTTTTCTAAAAGCCAAGCAGAGATTCAATCACAGCCTCAGGATGCATAGTGCAGGCGTGGTGTGTAGCTCGGTGCTCATAATGCCTGTTTTGCATCTGTTGGGTCACAGGTTCAATCCCTATGCAAAACATCATAACAATCATAGCAGTAATAACTACATTAATAAAAGAAATGTATTCCTTTTGTACACTGTATGTAAATTTTACACATTATTTACTAAACAATCTTGTAAGAGCAGCACTATTTACAATACTCAAAACCTGGAAGATGCCTACATGTCCTTCAGGGGGTGAGTAGCTAAAAATGTAGCACATACAGACTGGCTTTAGACTCACAACATTTTAATTTAAAATTTGCTACCCAGATCATTAATTTTATGAAGTCAGCAAACTTCTGGAAAGAGGAGTATGTGTGTTACTAATACAATTGTACATATTGGTATGAATACAGTGTGTTCACCAGTGAAACTGTTCTACTGCCTAAAACTTTCCAAATACTAGAAAAATAAACCTTTATTTTCATTATTATGAGAAGTCAGGGAATAACTTACCAAAATTTTAGCTAGTAGACTCTTCTTTAACTGTTCAATTTTCTCTGCTTGTTTTCTTGCTGTAGCTTTTAATTTGCAATTTTCAAGTCCAAGTCTATTATAATGTACATTTTAAAATAGTTATTCTCATGTGCCAATTTTAAAAACATCTCATAATTTCTCAACAAACATCTTGAGTAATAATTATTTAAATTCTTAAAAATTAAAAAGTAGCTGGAGGCAGAGGCAGTTAGATCTCTATGAGTTTGAGGCCAGCCTGGTCTACAAAGGTCTTATACAGACAGAGAAGCCCTATCTTAAAAAACCAAAACAGAACAAAATAGTAAAATAAGTATCATTTTTCTAGTTATGTTTTGTAGATAAGATGCAACATTTATGTAAAATGTGCAAAAATTATTATGTTGCTGAACTGCACCCCAAGCCTCAATTGTGCATTCCAAGTAAATTAAGAATAACTCTCGTAAATCGTCATGACTGGCATAAATCTCAAAGCACACTATTTATTTGCTTTGTTAATACTCAAGCCATTATGCATGCTGCTGTGTACTTCTGAATGCAGTCGTGCATCTTCTGAACGCATTGAGCAGGCTCTATGTGTTGATCCAGTGCTTCTTGCAACTAAAATAAAGGGAAACATCCTTCACTAATCATCAGGTGTAAACATGCCCACTCCGGGCATTGCTGTCAAGTTTCAGTAGTCACAATAGCCCTTCATCTAAAGAATGTGTTAGCTACTTTTTGTTGTTGCAACTGCAAAATTATCCAAATTACTGCACACATATCCAAAAGAATCTCTTATAGCAAAATATGGGGATCTTAGGATTCACAGAGCCTAGATGTCCTTTAAAAATTTACTGATGCCTATACTACGACTGAAAGGAAATATTATTTTTTATTTATGTGTTATCATATTAGTTACTTTTCAAGTCACTATAACAGAATACCTTACAGAAATAATGAGGAGAAGCCATGGCTCACTCATGGTTTGAGGAATACGTTCCATCATGTCTAGCAAACACTGTTTTTGCTGCAGGTGCTTATTATCTTGGCTCTTACAATTTTTCTGTCCCCCTCTCTGCAATGAATTCTGAACCTTTGGAAGAGGGAGTGTGACACGGATATCTCATCTAGAGCTGAGCCTCTCACAATTCCTTATACTCTGCATTTGACTGATTGTGGATCTCTGCATTAATTGTTATCATCTACTGCAAAAAGGAACCCTACTTACAACATTCTAGGGCTTATTTAGCCTTGAGCTACAACTTCTCCCATATTCTTCAAGCAAACCAGTTCCAAAGGCTCACAAACCACATAATCGGGTTTATTTCAGCAATAACTCCACTTTTTGGTACCAATTTTCAGTGTTAGTTTCTTTCCTCATTGCCATGGTATAAAACCTGCCAAGAAGTGACTCAGGAGGAGAGAAATTTATTTTATCTCAGTTTTATGGTGGAGAACACAAGTCAGCTGGGGCGTATGTGTGGTGGCAAGCATTTGCAGCACAGCTTGCTGTATTTCTACCAGGAGAGCAGAGACTAGAAATGGAGCAAGGCCAGCCTACATGCCTCAAGACCTGCCTCCTCATAACCCACGCCCTTCATCTAGGCCTCACCTTCTCAAGATAACTTACCACAACAGACCAAGTATTTAAACTCATGTGTCTGCAGGAGACATTTTGCTTTCAAGCCGTAACAACACTAAAAACAACAAAATTGGTAACATGGAGGAAAACAATACATTCCCCATGGTGAAAATTTAAACTGTTGGGTTCCAAGGACTACCTCAAGTGTGATCTGAAATGTCCATACATATATAAAGGACTGTGGCGGTTCCAATCATCATAGTAATCTGAACGACACATTTGGTGTCTGCGCACAAGTCTAAATACTGGGTTAAAGCCCAGATGCAACCGTTACTAGCTATGTGATCTCAGGTAAGTTATCTTTCCATTTCTGCTTCTTCTCTGTAATGGACACAATAATAGTATAGACTTCACTGGACATTTGGGAAGGTTAAATGACAGGGTATACATAAAGAACTTCAATAGGTTGATAGTATAAATTATACATACTGTCATGGGTATTATTGTTATACTTTATGCTTATTACAACTTGGTGTTCTAGGTTAAAAGGTATGCCAGTAGATGAAATAACCTATGTGAAGTGAACTAATCATTCTTTCCTTCTAGAGAGTGTAACAAATGGGGACTAGGAGGCCCAGAATACATTCTGAAAACCCCACGAAGCCATTAATATCACTAACATATTGAACCTTTGCCCACTTATCAATATTTACAACTCATTTGTTCTCAGGACTCCTTGGTGGGAAGTGATGATGAAACACAAGGCAAATGCTGCCTCTTGGTTGAGGAGTATGCAAGTGGCCTGGCCATCAGAGGCAGGCGAGAGCCAGTGGCTAAAATATTGGGCTGTAGTAGAATTCCCGAATCAATTCATTCCGTCACTGTTCATGCTGGGAGGCTTTCGTGTGCACTCTGATGAATACTGAAGACTATATGGAATGATGGCACATCAGAAAATCTGAATCCAGAGCATTTTAGGTGGCAAATTACTATACAGCCATAAATTCCAGCTTTGATTGCATAATAAAGAATGATGGTAATTCTCATTCTTTATTCATAGTGAGAAAATGCAAAACAATTCCTCACTGTTAAAGTGAATGTTATTAATTTTATATTTAATTACATAGCCTCTTTAAAATGAGAGCCTAATTATGTCAGTGTCTTAAATAAATTATTGCTGTGGTATGAAGAATGTAATTTTTTCTTTTATTTATTGGCATATTTCACTGTACATAGTGGCAAGTTTCAAAAATACATTTTCATCTGTATATATCATATACTTTAACTATATTTAACCCCAGGCAACATTGTCCTTTTCCACCTTTCTCATTTCCCTTTAGGCTAGGATAGCTCCTTCATTTCCCAAAACTGTCTTTTTATCACTTACATGGTATTCATATATATATATATATTATATATATGAATATACATATATTATATATATATATAATTTGTTCTTTTATGGCACAATAAAATTCTACAGTGCAACATGCCATTTTCCCCTTTATCTGCTGATCTGTTGATGGACATCTAAGTTGGTTCCTTAAATTGATTGCTGTGAATAATGCCACAATAAATATGGCTGTGCAGGCATCTGTGTAGTCTGATGACTTAGACTGGAAGAGTTAATTTTAACCTAACAACTGTTAAGTGCACATATTTACATTTATTTAACAACAAGACATCTAGCTTTGTGCGGTGGCTTATGCCTGGAATCCAAGCATTGGGGGGGGGGCGGAGACAGGACATGAGAATCACCACAAATTCTAGGCCTACTCAGCCTATATATTGTGCTCATCTTGGCTGCAACATGAGATGAACACAATTGGTCAGCAAGAGCAAAAGAAGGAAAATGATCAAAGCAGCCTAGGAAGCTCTAGAATAAAATCCAGTAGTAGGGAGATACACATATTGTACTCCATAAAAAAGAGTTTGGCAGCACTTTCAGGAACAGCCAGGATGGTGGTTTGTTTGAGTGACAATGGCCAATGGCTCATATATTTAAATGTCTGGTCTCCTCCAGTTGGCATAACTGTTTGGAAAAGATTAGGAAACATGCTATTCCTAGTCTCTCTCTCTCTCTCTCTCTCTCTCTCTCTCTCTCTCTCTCTCTCTCTCTCTCTCTCTGTGTGTGTGTGTGTGTGTGTGTCTTTCTCTGCCTTCTTCTCATGGATAGGCATGTAAGCTCTCAGCTACTTCAGCGCCATGTCTACTGCCATGCTCCCCAACAGGATGGTCATGGAATCAGCCTCTAAAACTGTAAGCCCCAATAAAGCCTTTCTTCTGTAAGTGGCTCTAGTCATAGTGTCTCTCCCCAGCAAAAGAGAAGCAACTAAGACAGCCAGCAAGTGGAGCCTTGACATCTCTCAGCCGGTGAGTGGGTAAGTAGCATAGATACACATTAAACAGAAGGAAAAGGACTGACACTTGAAATTACATAAGTTGTATTATTTTAAGAGAAATAAGACACACAAAAAGGACTATATCTGGGACATTAAACAGACATTAAGGAGACAAGGAACAGATTGATGGGTTTCTAGCACAGAAGACTGATATAGATGTGAATAATTTACATTGGTATAAATTTTACTCTATTGATATAAATTTAAGGTCAATTTTGTAATATGTATATGTATTTCTGATACTGATTAAGGTATTGTGATTGTGTAGTTCATTTTAAAAATGTAATGTATAATTAAGAAATATAGGTTGTTAATGGATAATCATCAATAATAGTAAAGCTTATAGTCATGTTAGTTAGATTTTCTAGATATATAGAGATATATTTCAGTTAGATAGGCATTCTTCATATCTTTCAAAGACTACAGAATATGGCATTTAATGTTTTAATAACTTAGACTTTTCATGACAATGAGACACATCTGCTCCTGAAAGCACCAGCTACTTCAAGAGGAAGATGGGCATCGAAGAGGCTACTTATGGAGTTTGATAGCCATTTGGGCAAGAAACTGCTCTTGCCTGGACTATTGTATAAACTGGACACAAAGAACCCTCAGAGAGAGGACTGCTGAACTTGCCTATAGGTGAGATGATCTCTCGGGGTTCCTGATTCATGAAAGAGTCTGTGAGACATTCTGCAGGACACAGCAGAAAGTGACTGAACTGCCTTTGAAATTTCCTGCATCATGGAAATGTCTGCTGGAAACTATGGGCCTGAAGACCAAAGATGGATTCCCCAACGGTACAGAGGAACTTTGGGTGACTGTCCAGGCAGTGAAATGTCTCTGTGATTCCTAGAGTTTTGTAAGTTGCTTACTTCTCATTTACTTAGGTAATATTATATCCTTCTGGAGTCTTTGATAGAGTTGAAGAATAGATAGTTATAGCTGTTTTCCTTTGTTATGATAAAAGATAAAGTAGATATAAATATTGTAACTGTAATTCTTATTTGATAACTGTTTTGTTATATGTAATTTTGCTATGTTAAAGTTAATGCCTTTTTTTGTTTAAACAGAAAAAGGGGAAATGATGTGGGAGAGTCTTCTGTTTGTGTTGATTTCATTCGTTAATAAAGAAACTGCCTTGGCCAGCCCTTAGGTGGGTGGAATAGACAGAACAGGAAGAAGGAAGTGAGGTAGATGGCTCAGTCAGACCGCCTTGCCTCTCCTCAGGGAGACAGACGCGATGAAGCTCCGGCCCAAGATGGATTTACACTAGAATCTTCCCGGTAAGGCACCACTTTGTAGTGCTACACAGATGATTAGATATGGGTTAATCAAGATGTGAGTAAGAGGCTGAAACTAATGGGTCAGGCAGTGTTTAAATGAATACAATTTGTGTGTTGTTATTTTGAGGCATAAGCTAGCCAGGCGGCTGGGAGCTGGGCGGCGGGAACGCAGCCGGCAGCCCACCACTACAGAAGACAAGGGAGGGACCAGTCACTAGAGGTTTCCCAGATAAAAAGTGTATGCTTTCTTTTTCAAAGTAATGAAGATGTTCTAAAGTTGCTTGTGATACTGGAAGTAGTTATGACACTCTGTGCGTATATTAAGAAACAGTGAATTCTATGTCAAACATATAAACTATTTAGCATTACATCTGTTATATCTAAACAAAGTTGCTTTTTAACGCTCCAATGGCAAAATCTGTATAATTTCTCATTGATTTACTTTGAATATTAAGTATTAAACTTGTTCCTACTATTTATGTGCTTCAAAATACGCCTAAAATGAAAGAGAAATACCTTATCTTTCACATCCTTTACATACTTTTGGAGAAGGGTATAAAGGCCTTTCTATAGTGTTATCTTGACATGTCTGTATGAAATAAATAGGTCCAGCTCTGAGCTTGAGACCTGCCTCACTGTGAGAAAAACTGTGCAGCAAACACCTGGGCTCCAGCCACCACACTGTAGAAATCACAGCACAGAAACAAAAGCCTTTGTTCTGGGTGAGACTTAGCGGTAACAAGGTTCTCTGTCTACACTACAATGTATCATTGCTGTCAAAAGCTCTTTGTGCTGAAATACAGATTTGGAGGGAGCTGTTACTCTTCTGGAAAAGAAGGAAATGAGGTCTGGAATGTGATCTCTGCTGGCTCTGCTTTTCCTCCTTATCAAATGTTGGGACAAATAAGCAGACCTGCCCATTGGCAGAGCAAGAGGGAAAAAACACAGTTCCACAGATGATTGAAACATTGTTCTCAACAAGGCTTTGTGACCATGTAAAAATGAATCCTTATGGGAAATACTAAAGCCCTTCTTTCAGATGAGACCATTGTGAAAGACATTACTCTATGCTGCCTAAAATTGGACATGAATGAACATTTAGACAAGGCCACTGTGAACTTCATTACTGTATTGTAAACAGTTGGACTTGAATTAACATTACTTTATCCAACTTTCTGAAAAAGCCATTCCCATATCAAATTGTGTATTAGTAAGTATATCCACATAGAATTTTGAAAAGTGCTCTGTACTTTTCATGAGCCCTTTAATTGTTTTTAAAAGCTATGCACACATACAAATACATATACAGAGACTACAGTCTAAAACGGAAGAGACTGAAGACAGTACCTGAGAACTGATTTTCTCTTGTGCCATTTTTCGCTCCTTTTGTTTGTGAAAGTGATTTGCCAGAATCTGGTCCTGCAGGATTCTGGCATTCTGTTCTTGCAAAAGCTGCCTCTCAATATCATTCCGTTCCTCTATAGCCTAGATACATTTAGAGAAGGATTTATTCTTATACCATGTAACAAGACAAAACCATATTAAGAGACACACTTTGAAAAAAAATGTTCAAAGAGTGGATCAAATCTACAAGAACCTGCCTCCCACATGAATTAGTCATCATTTGATCACATAAATGATAGCCAGCTTTTTCGGCAGTAAAAACAAAACTTGGTGCTGGGAACATAGCTCAGGTGGCAGGGTGCTTCCATGAGGCCCTGGGTTCCATTCAGAACACACTGTAAAATCAGAAAGTGCGGCACATGCTGGTGATGCCGAAACTCCAGTGGGCAGATCCAGGAGGATTAGGAGTTCAAGGTCATTTTAGGCTAGCGTGAGTTCAAGAATGACAGTCTGAAGATACTTGAAGATGCTACTGGAGCTGGAAAGGTGCAAACTTAGCTTGGAAAGGACACAACAAAGGTCCCCAGACCGCTAGCTAGCACTTCATAAAATCGCCATGGAAGTCCAAAACCGTCTACTTGGACTTTGATCAATAGGGGAACAGGGAGGACTTAGAGGCCCTAGAGAATATCCAACCCAGAGCCAATTTAGCAGACTCCCAGCTTTAGGGACCCTCCCATCCCAAGGGGTTGCTTTGGCTTTCTTGCTTTCTCTATTGCTTGGTCTTTTGCTTTTTCTTAGATGCTCACTCAATTCTTTGTTCATCCCAGGGAATGAGTTTGTCAATCCCCTAGACAACTCCCAGCACTCTCATGACACTATTTTTATTTAGAACCTAAATAATACTGTCATTTACCACATAAGAAAACACAGTGGTCCTGTAATAAGACAGGAGCTAGCTGCCCTTTGGTAGTGTCACCCATGGTCGATCACCAGCTAGTCAGATACCACATGTGACCCCTCCCCTGACTGGATAAAAAGTTCTTAGGTAGAGCCAAGACAGCATGCACAGGGTATACAGATTTCTCATTAGCTGGGCCCATTATGTGCACAGAAATGACCAATCCCTGGAGAGCCTACTCAGGCTCCACTAAATTCTCTCTACAAATCCCATGAAAGACAAGGGCAACACAAACAATCAGAGAAGCACGAGGGTGTTTCTTTTTTGGAGCCTGTCCTAGTCTGGTGAATTCGTTCTCAATTTTCCTTAATGAATCTGTATTTTCTTTATTTTTCCTTATTCTTTGTGGACTTGAAACAATGAACTTGGAAGCCATTGGCTGAGGGTGGCTTTGGACACAGCTGAGTTTGCATGACCCAAGCCTCCCTAGTAAGCATAAAAAAAGAGCCAAGGAAGTCTCCATTCCACTCAAAGATGCCCTAGGCTGAGACTGCATGGCCTGGGGATGAGTTAGACGGGCCACACGTGTGAGTGCACACCCCTGATGACTGCAGATCAATACGCAGTTCTCAGAACGTGTCCCATATGTAAGTAACACACGACTGTGTGTGTTTATATTCAATATATCCAAAGGGAAAAGCAATACTGATAAAAATAAAACCAAATTTTATTTGTATGTGATTAACTTACTTTATCAAGACTACTTCTCGCGGTCTTCAATTCCGCACCCAGTTCTCTAACGCGCATCTCAAGCTTGTGCCTCACTTTAACTTCTTTATTATACTGCTCCTCTTTTTCTCTTAACTGTGCCTTCATTTTTTCATAAACCCAGTCAGCATTTTTTCTCTTCTCCTCCTCTTGTTTTAAAGCAAATCTGCAGTTTAAAAATGCTTTTGTTAGGAATGCATTTTGTTAGAAAATGTTAGTTTGCTGGGCTCGTCATTTATTTAATTTTATCCTAAAGTGTCTATGTTCCAGAGTATTCTGAACCTCCTCTGAAGTACTCTTACTTCCTGTTGCCCCTTCTGACGTCATGCCTCCATTTTCAAACACACACAAACTGGGTATAGGTTTTCAAGTAGTTGGCCGCCTCAAGACTAGCCAGGGACCATATCAAGTCAGACACCAACAAAGGCAGAGAGTGCTGTCACCTTCATTAAGGTGACTTACTTATCATAAGTACAGAGTGGCACACAGTTGCCACCTTACAAAATTTGAAGAGATCAGAAAGGAACCTAAGTCAAGGGTTCTGTCTCTTGTAGCACACCAAAAGGGGGGAGATGAGATGCTCTCTGTCCCTTGTCAGCCTGTTTGCAATGCACAACACAGAACTCATGACTTGTTTGAACAATTTTATGTAGGTCATAAGAAGGAGGTGCTTTGGGCCTAGCCACTTTTCACCGGACTCCACAGCAAATTTCCTATTCAATGTAAACCATTGACTTGAGTTCTACACAGAAGCAAATGCCACACACACACACACACACACACACACACACACACACACACCCATGGACGCATGCACAGATGTGCACACATGCATGCACTCATACATGCATATACATGCACACACACACACATCCACAAACACATTATATTGATAAACTGCTACACCAAGAAACTGGCTCTGGAGATGAACTGGCCTTCCCACTCAGATACATGTCTCAACCTGTCCTCCTAACCTCTCTCCTGGGTCAGGCTGCCCCCTTACTGTGTCAGAGAAAAGGAGTGCAACAAAGCAGCCCAGGAGTAAAGATCCTGTGTTCATAAGAAGAGCTAAGGAGTAAACCGTTCCCAATGGACATTACTGCTCTAAAGGATTTATCTCAAAAGGATGCCTACCGAAGAAAATAGCCATGTTCTATAATAGTAGGAATTCCTTATGGGATGCTCTATGTGTCACAGCAACAAAAAGTGACTAATACAAGTACATACAAAGTAACAACATTTATTTAAATACTGAAGAATCAAACCATCAGGATTGATCAAAGAAAAAAAAAAACCTACTGAGATCCACTCCCAGAATCCTCTGTGTTGCCTATACCACCCCACTCCATACCTAGACTTCCACATCCTCCTCCAGGATCTAGCCTGGTGAGTACCAGATATAGCCTGGGTCCTACAGTCAGTGCCCCAGCCAAGTCTGATGGCCCCTGCCTGGTAGTGGAGACCTTTAGGCTTCCACAGGGTCCCCAATCCCATGACTTGACTTAGTCCCACAACCTCCTCCTGTGCTGCACTCAACATCTAGGCTTCCACAAGACTCAGTCTACCATCATTCATGCAGCCTTCACAAGCCATGCCACGTGCAGACTACCCATGTCCTCCTCCAGGCTCTGTCCTCTCCGTCCACACCCTCTCTACTGTCCACACCCTCTCTACCGTCCCCACAATGAGTGCACAGCCTAGACAGGCCTTCGCTGCCTTCACTGCAGAGGAGCTCTAGCTTGGTTCAGTATCCTCCATGCCCAACTGCCACACAACACAACTCTTCCCAGTTATGGCCAACTTTCCCGTTCAGACCTATCTATCCCCACACTCTCAGCTTGGAACAAGAAGTACGTCCTGTGTACCAGGCCAGTCTCCTCTGCCTACCTGATGGCCATTTCTAATCTCTATATCCAAGCCTGCTTCAGCATCTTCTTTCTCCCCAGCACTGCTCCATACATGACAAAATTAAGACTGAGAAAGGAAGCCTACATTCCCAGATCTCACCTAAGGAACGCTAACAAGAGGAAAGATCAAGCTGGTATCTTTTCTCCAAAATCCACCAGTGCTGTAGAAATGTTTGCCCATGAAACTTACCTATATGAACTCCAGGACACAGAAATTAAAAGAAAAAGTATAAACCTCCTCAGAGAATTCAAGCAGTTTAAAGAAAACACAGAGAAACTGTTCAGTGAAATCAAGTAGAAAGAGCTAAAGCGGTGCCCGAGAAACACAAGCTAAGAGGCTGGTGGAGACGATGAGGGCAGTCCAGGGCCTGAACGCAGCTAAGAGGCTGGTGGAGACGATGAGGGCAGTCCAGGGCCTGAACGCAGCTAAGAGGCTGGTGGAAACGATGAGGGCAGTCCAGGGCCTGAACGCAGCTAAGAGGCTGGTGGAGACGGTGAGGGCAGTCCAGGGCCTGAACGCAGCTAAGAGGCTGGTGGAGACGATGAGGGCAGTCCAGGACCTGAACGCAGAATCAAATAAAGAAACAGAAACACTGAAGAGAACAAGCGGAAATGAAGATGGAACTGAAAACTCAATAGCTCAACAAGAGAACTCAAAGGAAAGGAAAGCCTAGCAAATAGAATGAATCAATTGGAAGACAGAGTATCAGGTCTGAAAGATAAAATAGAGGATCTAAACCAAATAAGCAACAAACATGAGAAAATTAAAAGCACAGGAAAAAGCTTTTGAATTATAGGCATAGTTGAGGGAGACGAATCCCAAGTCAGTGGCATAAAGCATGTATTAAATAAGCTCATAGAAGAAAATGTACATAAACTAAGAAAAAACACACCCATATGAATATAAGAAGCACACAGAACACAATATAGACAAGACCAGAAAGAAAATCCCCACAGCATACCATTCTTAAAACACTAAGTAACAAAGAAAGTGTATTGAAAGCTACAGGAGAAAAAAATGCAAGTCAGATACAAATGGAAATCGATCAGAATACAGCTAATTTCTCTACAAAAACTTTCTTAGCCTAAAGAGTCTAGAGCAATGAACACCAATTCCTAAAAACAAAGGACAAAAACCTAGACTAATATATTCAGCAAAACTATCCACCATGATTAAAGAGAAAAGCAAAACTTTCCACATCATTATCTCCCTATAAAAATGTATGTCCAAAAATTCAAGCCTGAAGAAAATATAGGAAGCATTATTTCAGGCTGAAGAGAATGAACATAGGAGAGAGACTGTGGAAAGGAATACAAATTGGTAGCTACTAAAACAAAAAAACGCCGTCGAGAATACAAACAAGACCAAAATCAACAATACAATTACAACTAACACACATTGAAATAGCAATGGCCCCAATTCTCCAATCAAAAGACACAGACGGACTGAATGGATCAAGAAACAAAACCCACCTATATGCTGCCTATAAGAAACACAGCTTAATTTTAAAGACAGGTATCGCCTTTAAAGACAGGGTGAAAGACTGGACTGAAGTACTCTAAACAAATGGGACCAGGAAGCAAGAAGGTATCACTATCCTAATATCTGACAAAATAGCAAATGAAACGAATCAGAAGAGGTAAAAAGTATAGGAAATTTATCCAAATCAAGGGAACATATAAGCAGGAAGACATTACTATTCTAAGCAGATATGCACCAGACTCTGGGGTACCCAATCTCAGAAAATATCAACAACTGGAAGACACAAATTAACATCAATCCATCAGTAGTAGGTGATTTCAACATCCCACTTTCTCCAATGTACAGGTTACCTGGACAAAACAAAAACAGAAAAACATCAATATTAATTGCCTTCACGCATCAGAAGAACTTAACAGATATCTACAGCATATTTTGTCCAAACACCAAAGAGTTCACATTCTCGCTAGCAGTACACGGACACTTTTATAAAGCAGACCTCACACTGTGACACAAACAAATACTTACATATTCCTAAAGATTGAAATCAATGCTTATATCTTATCTTATCGGAGTGCAATCATCTTAAAGTTGACAGCAAGACAAAACACCTCTAGTAAATACACACACACGTGGATATTAAAACACTCACGAAACAACGAGTGTGCCAAAGAAGAAATCAAGAAAGAAATAAAAAATACTTTCTGGCCGGGTGGTGGTGGCGCACGCCTTTAATCCCAGCACTCGGGAGGCAGAGGCAGGCGGATCTCTGTGAGTTCGAGACCAGCCTGGTCTACAAGAGCTAGTTCCAGGACAGGCTCCAAAGCCACAGAGAAACCCTGTCTCGAAAAACCAAAAAAAAAAAACCAAAAAAAAAAACAAAAAAAAAAATACTTTCTGGGACTGAGTGAAAATGAAAACCTCAGGGACACATTAAAGGCAGTCATACAGGAAATTTTATTTTTTAAGTCATATTATTTTTCTTTTTTTATTACCTTATAAATAATACCAATCAAAATTTCCACTTCCTCCCCCCTCCCCTCTCCCCTCCCCCTCCAGTCCTAAGAGAAGGCAGGGTACCCTGCCATACAGAGAAATTTATAGCTCTAAGTGTCTACATTAAAAAAAATCAGAAAGGGTGCAAACAAATAGCTTAATGATGTAACAAAAAGAGGTGGAAAAACAAAAACAAATCAAATCCAAACCCAGTTCATGGCAAGAAACAATAAGAATCAGAGCTGAAATTAATGAAATAAAACACAGAAGACAATACAAAGAATCAACAAATCTAAGAGATGGTTCTTTGAGAAGATAAACTAAACAAAACTGACAGCCCCTTGACTCAACTAAACAAAAAAAAAAAAAGAAAAAGAAAGAGAGAAAGAAAGACCCAAATTAAGAGTCAGAAGAAATTTAGAATATTGTATTGGAATATTTTAAAAACAAGTACTCCATGAAGTTGGAAAATCTAAAAGAAATGAGTAATTTTCTAGATTCAGTCAAAATTAAATAAAAGAAGTCAACAACACCAACATGACCAAAAAAATTGAGGAGATTGAAATAGTAATAAAAGCCTTCCAGCTAAGAAAAGTTCAGGACCAGATGCGTTCACAGCAGAATTCAACCAGGCATTCAAAGAGGATCTAGCCAGGCAGTGGTGGCGCACACCTTTAATCCCAGTACTTGGGAGGCAAAGGCAGACAGATCTCTGTGAGTTCGAGGCCAGCCTGGTCTACAAGAGCTACTTCCAGGACAGGCTCCAAAAGCTATAGAGAAACCCTGTCTCGAAAAACAAACAAACAAACAAACACAAAAACCCAAAACCCCCCCCGAAAAAACAAAAAAATCAAAGAAGATCTAGAACCAATCCTTCTTAAACTATTCTAAATAAAGAAGCAGAGAAGCAGAGGAATACTCCCAAAATCCTATGAAGCCAGTTATCAATCTAATACCCAAACACATTATGTGGTATAAACTGGGGATTTCTTCCTTAATGACTTTACCAGATCTCTCTCCCCCCTCCCCCTCCCTCCCTCTCCCCTTCTCTCTCTCCCTCTCCCCCCCCCCCCCTCTCTGCTTTTCTCTTAGCTCAGCCTCATCTCTAACAGATTTTGGGAACGAGCCTTCCTAGTACCATGGAACATAAAATAATATTTATGTCTTTTAGCACAAAATGTGCCTCTTGCCCAAAAGATGAACTCTGACCTGAAGCTCCCCTCCCAAAGCCACATCTGGCTGACTTATTCTGAAACTGTGGAGAGCTAGGAGGTTGCAGACCACAGTTATCATGGGATATCTTTCACTTCCTAAACAACCATGTATTGTCCTCTGTTTGAGTGATCATCTCTGACTGCCCAGTGAGATCCTTTTTAAAAGAATGTTAGCAGATAACATCTTGGTCTACAGCAGATACTTTTCTGCTTTACATATCTGATTACTTAATGTCCCCACCAGTCCAAGTGGGGGGTGTCTCTGACTCTTTGCCTGCCCTTGGGACTCTTTTCCTCTTAGTGAGTTGCCTCATCCAGCCTTAATATGAGAGTTGTGCCTAGTTTGATTGCGTCTTGTTATGCCATGTTCAGCTGACATCCCCGGGAGACCTATGCTTTTCTAAAGGGAAACAGAGGAGCAGTGGTGGATCCGGGAGAGGGGGAGGTCGGAGGGGGACTGGGAAGAGTGCAGGGAGAGGAGGCTGTAGTTAGGATGTATTGCATAAGAATAAATAAAAATGCCTTAATTTATGACTTTCTCCTTTCTTTTACTGTAGAAGTCCACAAAATTGTGACCATATTGGTATTTTGGGCCAGGCTACTTACATTGTCTCCATAATAAACTGTTATTCCCTCTGAGGTGATTGCTCATTTTTTGTGTCAATGCCAAAATTTCCTATTTTGCAAAACTAAGAATGCTGCCTCTGCCAATTCCCCTCTACCTCCTTGTTTCTCTCCTCCTCCTTCCCACCCTCCTGTCTTCCTTTTCTTCACCTTCCTCAACAGTGTTTCCCTATGTAGCCCAGACTGGCTTTGACCTTGAATTTGAGATTTACTGCCTCTGTTGCCCAAATGCTGGGATTACACACACTACCACAACCAATTCAAAATTTGATTCCTCACCCCCGTCGAAGTTATGGGGATTAAAACCTAGGGCCTTACACATGCTGGGCATAGTATTCTACCACTAAGCCAGCCATAACCCCTAGCCCTTAGACATCTTTAACATTGAGATGTCATACCTTAGATTGCAGAGTTCTTGTTCCTGCTTTATTTTCTCATGTTCGGCATCTGATAACTTCTTATGGAGTCCAATCACTTCATTTTCCACAGTTCCAAGTTTTCCTAGAAGTGCTTTGCAGTGACTATTCTTAAGTCCTATTAACCTTTTATATGAATGAACTGTGTCTTGGATTATTAATAGGCTACCAGAATCTGAATCAGGGAGACACCAACATGGGAATAGAATAGGTGAGTACATTTTGTATATGAAGGACAGTCTGTTCCCACATTCACACATTCTCATACTGAGCAAATATAAGGCACAGAAAGGGCATGAAGCAGCCGAGTGAGATGCCACATAACACGACAGGACAACTATGCTTAACGTTAACTAAATATTTCACAGTAGCGCTAAAAGGTGACAAAAGTGGGCTGGAGAGATGGCTCAGTGGTTAAGAGCACTGGCTGCTCTTCCAGAGGTCCTGAGTTCAATTCCCAGCAACCACATGGTGGCTCACAACCATCTGTACTGAGATCTCGCATGCTCCTCTGGCATGCGGGCATACATGGAGGCAGAATGTTGTATACATAATAAATAAATAAATCTTTAAAAAAATAAAAAATAAATAAAAAAGTGACGAAAGCTTGAGGTTATAGATATATAAAAGCTATGTTTTAGTAATTATACATCATGCATATATATTAAAATGCTATACTAAGCCCTATAAATGTAAGTAAAGACATGTTCCCATGTGTTAGTTAGAATAAAATGCTATTTTTACAAAGTGAATATTATTTTATCAAGATATCTAAAATACAGATAAAACTGATAAAATAAGTTAGGCAGTGGTGGCACATGCCTTTATCCCAGCACTCGGGAGGCAGAGGCGGCAGATCTCTGTGAGTTCGAGACCAACCTGGTCTACACGAGCTAGTTCCAGGACAGGCACCAAAGCTACAGAAAAACCCTGTCTTGAAAAACAAACAAACAAAAAAGCCCTGATAAAATATAGAAATACCTACATGCATCAATACATATGTATATATATATATATATGTATATATAAAGAGAGATGATAGATAGACCGTATGTTTACACACATATATATGTATATATATTGCACAAAGACATGGAAATTCTAGCAATATGAAAATATAAAATGTTATGCATGAAATTAAATGCAATCTATTGCTTAGTAGTTTGAGGATCTGCTCAGATGTTAATGCTTGGCAGTCTAATGGTCAGCGCAGGACCACAACGCAGGTTATTTTTATCTTTATTTTTAATTAAAATTTTCAATTATTTTTAATTGACAAGATGATTCTAAAATTCACATTGGCATGGGTGGCTAGGGCTCTAAGGAATATTTTCAAGGCTTATATTTAATCCTTATGACTACACAAAAGCAAATGCAAATAAAAGCCAAGCAATCAGAAAGCTATATGGAAATGCAAAACAGCTAGACTATAAAAATTACCCGGAAAACCTCCAAGAAGAGTCCATTTAAGATACAACAAACATATAGTAATCAAAACAGTGTGACACTAGTATAAAGAAAGCCAAATAAATCAGTGAAGAACAACAGAACCTACAGGAACATATTGAACATTTAAAAGCAAGCACAAGCTACCTTGGAGGGGCTCAATGAGAGAAAGGATAGACTTTCCAACATGTGGATGAGGAACAACTGGATACTCCCAGCCACAAAATGAACTTAGCTCAAATCTTACACTGTGTATGAAAATAAACTCAAAATGGGCCTAAAATCTCTAAACAAAGACTGGGCTAGATGAAGATTATTACCTATGACCCCCCAAATCAAAATCTATAACTGAACAAAACATAAATTGGATTTTATAAAAATTTAAACTCTTGCCCTTCAAAATACCTTTACTAAGGTTAGGGATGTAGTTAACTGTTAGAATGCTTGCCTAGTATGTGCAGGGCCCTGAGCTATCCTCCAGTATAAAAGAAAACACAGCACCTAAGAAAGATACTATAGGGGCTGTAGAGATGGCTCAGAGGTTAAGAGCATTGCCTGCTCTTCCAAAGGTCATGAGTTCAATTCCCAGCAACCACATGGTGGCTCACAACCATCTGTAATGGGGTCTGGTGCCCTCTTCTGGCCTGCAGGTATACACACAGACAGAATATTGTATACATAATAAACAAACAAACAAACAAACAAATAAATAAATAAAAAGAAAGATACTATAAAGAGAATACATAGACAACCCAAAAACTGGAGTGGGGACAGCTGATGAAGGAATGATATGGAGAACATGTACAACACAACAAACTAAAATCAGACAAATAAACAATTTGGCTTTTTTTTTTTTTTTGGTTTTTCGAGACAGGGTTTCTCAGTACCTTTGAAGCCTGTCCTGGAACTAGCTCTTATAGACCAGGCTGGCCTTGAACTCCCAGAGATCCACCTGCCTCTGCCTCCTGAGTGCTGGGATTAAAAGGCATGTTCCACCCACCTCCTGGCCTAACAATCTGAATTTCTAATTGGCAAAAGACTGGGGATGAGTTTCCCAAAGAAGACATACAAATGAAAATAAGGACATGGAGAAATGTTAAGCATTGCTATTGATCTGTGTTATATGTATTTTGTGTTATAGCATGACAATCCATGGGGAAAGTTAAAACAACTGACATCTATGCTTCTGAAAGAAGGGAATGGAAGACGGTACAAACATGGAAATGATTTTGAAAGCTCTTAAGCACACATGGAAACAGTGTTGTGAGGGGTAGGTTTGTTGCTATCTTGATATGGTGCCTAAACATGTGTTTAGCATAAGTCAACATGTTTAGCAACATATCTAAATTGTCAAATGATATACTTTGTTTTTGTGCAGTTCTCATATATATATATATATATATATATATAAATCAATAGGAAAGAAAAAGCTCTATTACAAGGACAAACTTCTGAGGCACAGGATGGAAACACAGGCATGCAGTATAAATGAAATTAGAGCAATTGTTGGATCTTAAGCAAGGTGTTGACATGATCGATTGTATTTTAATTGCTAACAACAAATGATTCGGTTGTGAAGCAGATCTTGCCCTCAAGAGACGAGTAAGGTTAGCAGAGAAACAATTCCAAAGCATTCCAAAGTTTTCCAGGTAGAGACAAAGATAACCTGATCAAATCATAGTAAACACTCAAGAGAGAAATTGTGGGTTTAAAATCCCAGGCCTACCACTCACACTGAGGCAAATACAGTAGGAATAATAAAATTTCTGGCTAGCCGTATGTGCATCTCATTGTGCCCCTGGCATGCATTGAGACGCATCGGTGCCCGGGTGCAGCGCGAGGAAATGTGCAGAGCTGCCGCTCTTCTAGGTGCGGCAGGCTTACCTTTGCATTCCAGGCTAAGTTGCGCAATTACTTTTAATATAGTTTCATAATTAGGGCAGGGAAACCTGCCGTACTCTGAGGCTGTTTCAGATGACTGTGTTAAATCATCAAAATCTTCCATCACAGGTGGGTTTCCTTTACGACCTTTAAATAAATCATACCAATTTAAAGTGCACTTTAATAATTTTACTACATACTATTAGCACAGAAGAGGCAAATGTCCACACTTTTTTATAGTTAGAACCATAGGGATTTCGGAAGAGAATTGATGTTTTTGATGGGAGGAAACTACCCATGAAACAATGTTTCTTGATCTCATTTTAAAAGTTAAATTACTTCACCTAACAATAGATTTTTACCTTATCTTTCATAAGGTATCTTTTAATATTGCTATATTAGTGTATATTAGCAGTACAAAATGCAGGGGTTTGTTATGACATTTCCATACATGCATATATATAATATTAATTCACTCTATACTCTTTTATCCTTTCTTCCTTTTCTTCTATCCCTTCCACATCCCTGGAAGCTTCCCTTCATTTGAAAAAAGCATAATTATGCATTTTATGATGTATTCTAATGAGATATTACTTTGCTTTTTTTTTTTTTACAGCAGCCTACACTGTTGCCTTCAGTGTGGCCCTTTTGGATCACAAACCCATAAAATCACTTTAAGACAAATGGTAAATCTGTGAAATACAGAAGAATGTCTATAATTGTATCACTTTATATAAAATCACATTTATCATATCTGTTCACAAAGTTTACAAACCATTTAAAAGTAACTTCATATAAGGGTGATTTCTTTATTTGCCCCATTGATAATATTTGCAAACTATTGAAAAACAATGAAAGGGTGATATATCTGTAATGGAAAGAGCAACATTAAGGGTCAAAGGCTAGTATTACTAATAAGATGGCAAAATCAAACTTTCAGTCTAAGCAAGAGGAAAACACATTAGCTTCGCTATTAAATAGACATAAACCAGGCAGTTAGCTGTTATTGTCATTTTTTTATAAAATAAGCTTTTATGAGAATCAAACTCAATTTAGAAAATATTACTTAAATTCCTATCGGGGGAAACACTTTTAATTGGTAGCTTTCTCAGGAGCTACTATGCAATTACTATGTATTATTCCAAGCACTGGGCATGTGTTGTGTTCATTTCTGCCCTCACAGAATTGTGAGGTGGGTTACACATTCGTTACATTATGAAGAAATGAATTAGAAAAATTCCTGGGGTCCTGGCCCAGCAAGATGGCTTAGCAGGTAAATGCACTCACTTGCTGCTAAATCTGAGGTCCTGAGTTCCAGCCCAGGATCCACAGGATGGATGCGGAGACCTGACTCCACAAGTCGTCCTTGACCTCCACATGTGGCAAGTACATGTCCTCCCATCTATCAGTGTAAAAAAATAATAAAGAAAGAAAGCCCGGACCACTCACCCAAGCGGATCAGTGGCTACATGAGAATTTCAGCCATGGATTCTGACTGCAGAGCATGTTTCCTATGTGGTAATGTAGTGTCTCCAATAGTCATATACTGGCAGATGAATTCGTATTAGCACTCCACTTCTTGTTACAATCAATAATTTCTGAATCTTGCAAATATTTGTGTGTGTGTTCATGTGCACACGTGCACATGTATGTGGTGTATACACATATATGAACACATGTGAAGGCCAGAGGTCAGCCTGATGGTCTCAAATATTATTCCCTACCTTAACTACTTAAAAATATTATTTTGTGTTTGTGTATGCGTGTTTCACCTGTATGTAGTGTGGGCACCACATGTGTGCCTGGCACCTGCAGAGCCAGAGAAGGTGTCAGATTCTCTGGAACTGGAGTTAAGGATGCTTGTGAGCCACCAGGCGAGCAACTAATGCTGTTAACCTCCACACCGTCTCTCCAGGTCCCTTAATTAGTTTTTAATTTTACATGTATGTGTATTTTACATCCCTGAATATAGGACTGTGTACCACGTGCAGGCTTGGTGGCTGGGAGATCATAAGGGAGCACTGGACCCACTGAAACTGGAGTTACAGGCAGTTGTGAGCCGACATGCCAGTGCTGAGAGCCAAGCCCAGTTCTCTGCAGCAACAGTGGCAAGTGTTTCTACCTGCTGATCTCTCCGAACCTCCCACCTTATTTTTGAAGACACTGTCTCTTGAACTTGGAGTTACCATGACTAGACTTAGCCTTTGGGTCTAAGAGTCTCCTGCCCAAGCCGTCTAGTGCTGGGGTGACAGGAGCATCACCATACCTGGAACTTTTATATGGATGCTGGGGACCCAAACTCGGGTCTTGGTGCTTGACAAGCAAACACTTTACCAACTGAGTAGTATCCTCACCCCTGAATCTTGAAAATATTTTAAAAAATAAAGTAGCAATAAACATAGACAGTATGTGGGAGCTCACTTTCTCCCTCGCCCTCAAATAAATTCCTCAGTGGGCATGTTTTTAGCTGTTTACTCATGCACCACAGTCACCCATCGTCGTCATATCCAAGCAGTGACACCGTTGGGACTTTGGATCTCATGACCTATGCTTGACCCAACTTTACTTTGTTGATTTCACATAAACAAAATCCCCCCTTTCCCTGGAGTCTGAACAACGGATAAACGGAAACACCTGGATTTTAGGGTCATTTACAAAATCACAACTTTGAATTCATTTCAGCGCACCTAGTACGTTTTCCCAAAACCGCATAGCAATCCATATTTCTCACCTCTTTGCCGAAAACACAAGAGCGCACAGCAGCCTAGTCCAGCCTTGTCCTCCAGCCAGGAGGGTTCAACCGTCCAGTGGTGGCTGCCGGGGAAGGGGAGACTGATAGGGGCGGGGATACGGCTGGGCGCAGGGGCTTCTGGGAGTCCCTGACAAGATTTTTCCTGCGGTACTTCGTACTTTCTGCTTCCTTTGTTGTGAGGGGATTAAATATAGCACATTTGTAAAAATTCTTCAGTATTTTCTTGTTAATACAAATATTTACTTCACGGGACTATTGTTTTTATATTTACTTGAGCTTTGTGTATGAATTTGTTAGACTTTTTTTTTTTTTTTTTTTTTTTTTTTTTTTTTTTTTTTTTTTTTTTGGTTTTTCGAGACAGGGTTTCCCTGTAGGCGGTATATTCTTTGCTATTTCTTAATGTGATTTTTAAAGAATACAAAATAATTGAAATATTTCCACTTATTGGCAGATTGAAGTGGAATAAATCTAGAAATCAGCAACAAGAATAACTACAGAAACCTAAAAACACAAGCTGGAATAATATACATTCAGAATGAAAATGAAAACAGAAGTTGGTATAGAAAAGTCAGTTCTAAGTGAAAAGCTCATGGCTGTGATTGCCCATATTGGAAAAAAAAATCTAAGAAATTTCTATAATGATTTAATGTTCTTCCAGGTCAGTGGTTCTCAACCTGTGGGGATTGAACGATGACTTTTTCACAAGGGTTACCTAATGCCAGTGGGAAACACATTTATTTACATTACAATTCATAAAAGTAACAAAATTACAGTTATGAAGTAGCAATGAAAATAATTTTATGGTTGGGGATAACCACAACATGTGTAACTGTATTAAAGGGTTACAGTGTTAGGGGTTGAGAACCACTGCTCCAGGTCTTACCCACACAAGACGGCACTTTAAAAGCAGAAGCTAGAGAAATGGGTGTTCACTGCTATCCTTTCCCCATTACAGAGTAATTTTGAAGCCAAGTGGAGCCACATGAGCGGCTATTTCAAAAGCAACAACAAAAAGACAAACAAAAGAAACGTAAGAAAAACCTGGAACTACTAGAAAGAAAGTAATGATTGAGGCAAAAATTAATGAAATGGAAATGAAAAGAACAATATCAAAGGATAGGCGAAACATAGATTTGGTTCTTTTTTTTTTAATTTATTTATTATGTATACAATGTTCTGTTTGCATGTATGCCTACCCACCAGAAGAGGGCACCAGATCTCATAGATGGTTGTGAGCCACCATGTGGTTGCTGGGAATTGAACTCAGGACCTCTGGAAGAGCAGCCATTGCTCTTAACATCTGAGCCATCTCTCCAGCCCCTAGATTTGGTTCTTAAAGAATATAAACAAGACTGAGAAACGCTTTATCAAGCCAACCAAAAAAGGAAAAGCTCCATTAATAAAATTAGATATGATACTAATAGATACATAATAGATACTAATGAAATCCAAATTTTTGTTTTCAATATGACATGGGTTAGAATTATGTGAGAAAAGGGACCCACAATTGAGAAAATGCCTTTATAAGATAGGTCTGTAATTAAGCCTGTGGGGCATTTTCATAATTAGTGATTGATGTAGGTGGTTCCAGCTTACAAAATTGGGCCCTTCAATGTTCCATCATGAGGCTCCCATCCCCCTCTGAGGAGCTTTTGGCAGTTAATGGTCGCTGGGGAAGGGGCAACAGTGTTTTTCAGTGATGTAGCCACTGGTAAGTTTATGTGCAAGCAACTCTATTTCTACTTGGTGAGGTATACAAACACATGAAAGACCTGAAATAGAAGATGGAATAGACAGGAAAATGAAGAATCAGTGAGAGTGGGATAAGAGAGGGTCACTGAGAGTAAATAATATCACAATAGGTTTCTGTATACACATATGAAATTGTCAAAGATAAAAAACAAAATATTCAAAAACTAAATTCAACAACACACTAAAATAATCCATACACCATGAACAAATTGCTTTCATTCCAGAGAGACAAGGATATTTTAAAATATAAATTAACAATTGAAATATATAATTACACTCAAGTATAAAATCATATAATCATCTGAATAACTAACTATAAAAGAGAAATTTGAAAGATATCAATGTTTCTTTATAAACCTTGAAAAAAGTACCAGCAGAAGAAACATACTTCAACATAATAAATGCTATCTACAGCAAGTATGTTAAAAGAGAAAATACTGAAATCATTTTCTCTAAAATCAGGAAAAAGTCAGGGATGCATTCTTTCAACACTTATTCAACACCACATTGAAGTTTTAGAAAGAGCAGTGGGGCAGGAGAATGGCATTAAAGGGAGACAAGCACAAAAGGAAGGGAAGTTTCCTTTGCTTGCAGAAAATGTGATCCTATACTTCAAAGATCCTCAGCAGTCAAGAGAAAATTCTCAGGTCCTCTAAGCACTTCCAGCAAAGTATCGGGACACAAAACTAATTCAAGAAACCAGTCAGTTTTTTTTTTTTGTTTGTTTGTTTGATTTGAAAAAAAAGTATTTTTATTTATTGAGAATTTTATATAATACATTTTGATCACATTCTTTCTCTTCTTCCAACTCCTCCCAGATCCCCCTACCATCCCACGTACCCAATTTCATGTTCTTTCTCTCTTAAAACAAACCCAAAACTTAAAAATAAGCCCACAAATCACCAGAGTCTGGTTCGTGTTGGCTGAGTGCTACTGAGCCTGGGGCCTGTCCTGGAGTGTGGATGCCATAGGGTCATCCAGCCATTGAAGAAAACTGATTTTCCCTCTAACAGCAACTATCAATACACACAGCCTCTCTGCGGCCACTTTCCTATATCTGTGTTGAGATTTCATCTGGCTTGAGCTTGTCAGGTCTTGCGCTTGCTATGTATATATGTATATGTACATCAGTCTTTGAACATGTTCACTGCCTCTCTCTCTAAACATCTTTCTATTTCCTTTCACACACAGATCCCTGATCCTTGAGGGAAGGGGTTTGAAAGGGCTTCCCATTTAGGGCTGACTAGCTGTGCATCTCTGTTAATTACCATCTCTGTAAGATGCTTCCCTTTTGAGGGTTGAGGAATGCATCGAGCAATATGTCATTGAGTTGTTTTATTGTTATGTTCATTTAGCTATAAAACAGCAGGAGGTTTATGACCCATCTAGTCTCACATTTTGGGCTCATTCACAGTGTCAGATATGGGTTCAATAATGGAGCAGGTCTTAAATCCAATCAAAAACTGGTTGAATCTGTAGATGTTTTCGGTAAAATGACTATTTTAACACTATTTATCTTTCCAATCCATGAGCATTTCCATCTTCTGATATATTCAATTTCTTTTTCAGTATCTTAGAGTCTCCCTGGATAGATATTTCACTTCTTCAAAAGAAAAAGTTACCCAAATTAATAAAATTAAAAATGAAAAGAGAGACATTACAACACACACTAAGGAAATTCAGATAATCATAAGAATACATGTAAAAACCGGGTGGTGGTGGCACATGCCTTTAATCCCAGCATTCGGAAGGCAGAAGGAGGAGGATCTTTGTGAGATGGAGACCAGCCTGGTCTACAAGAGCTAGTTCCAGGACTGGCTACAAAGCAACACAGAGAAGCCCTGTCTCTAAAACCAAAACCAAAACAAAAAAAAGGAAGGAAGGAAGGAAGAATGTTTGAAGAAGTAAAGAAAGTTTTGGCTGAATCAGGATTACAAATTGTTCCTAAAAAAAATACAAAGAGGAGATTCTGTCAATTACCTAGGTTATAAAATAGGTTTACAGAAAATTAGAACACAAAAGGCACAAATTAGGGAGACTGAATGAAGACTCCTAATGACTTTCAAAGATTGTTAGGAGACTTTTTCGGTATACAACATTTCCAGTTGAGATAACACCTGATCTAATAATTCATTTAAACAAAACCCCAGATGGTGACAAAGACTTAAATAGTCCCAGGGAATTAACAGCTGAAGCTAAGAAAGAATTAACAGTTGTTGAAGAGAAATTACAGGAGGCACATGTGGATAGGGTGGATCCATATCTTCATTGCATTCTAGTCATATTGCCTTCCAGAATTTTCCCTACAGGAATTTTAATTCAGAGGGAAGATATTATCTTAGACTGGATCTTTTTACCACATAAATCAAGTAAAAAAGTAAAACTTACGTGGAAAAGTTCTCTGAATTAATTATAAGGAAAATTGAGACTTCATCAACTAGCAAAAATAGACCCAGCAGAGATTATAGTGCCTTTTACTGCTGATGAAATTTAAAAATTATGGGAAAACAATGAACCCTGGCAAAGAGCTTGTGCTAATTTTTTAGGAAAGATCAATGGCAATTATTCCAAAAGTGATAGAATTAACTTTATAAAGATAACTACTGGAATTCTCCAAACTGTATGTGATGCACCAACTACTGGAGCAATACTATACAGATGCAAATAAATTAGGAAAGGCAGGTTACAAATCAGAAGATTTGAGTCAGGTAGAACAAAGTTCTTATAATTCTGTCCAAAAGACAGGACTATATGTTATTCTCACGGTTCTAAGGTATTTTAAGGAACCTCTCAATATAGTTTCTGATTCACAATATGCAGAAAGAAATATCATGCATATTGAAACTGCTAAATTTATACCAGATGATACAGAATTGACTTCATTATTCATTCACATTCAAGATATGATCAGGAATAGGCTTTGTTCCATATACATAGAACACATCTGATCCCATATTGGTCTACTAGTCCCTCTAGCACAAGGTAATGCAGAAATTGATCAATTATTGATTGGAAATGTGCTGAAGACCTCAGAATTTCATAAAAGATGTCATGTAAATAGCAAAGGTTTAAAGAAAGTGTTTCCTATTACATAGCAACAAACTAAGGAGATTATAAAGAGATGTCCTACTTGTTCTTTCTATAACCAAACCCTGCTACCCACAGAGAGTAACCAAAGGGTACTTAAAGGAATGAAATATGGCAGATGGATGTGTTCCACTTTGCAGATTTTGGAAAATTAAAATACGTACACCACATTATTGACTCTTATTCAGGTTTTCAATGGGCAACTGCTTTGAGCTCAGAAAAGGCTGATTCAGTAATCACACATTTATTAAAAGCTATGGCCATTATGGGTAAAACTACACAAATAAAGACAGATAATGCTTCAGCATATGTATCTAAGAAAATGAAATAGTTTTTTCTTATTATAAAGCATATTAGAAGTATACCAAACAATCCTACAAGTGAGGTAGATATAGAAAGATCATATTCAACTATAAAGGATATGTTAAATAAACAGAAAGGGTTGGAAAATACCCTCAGATAGATAACATAGGCTTTATTAACTTTGAATTTGATTAATGCTAATGAGAAAGGAACAACGGCAGCAGAGAAACATTGAATAATAGAAAAAACTTCACAGTTAAATCAGCTAGTGTAGTTCAAGGATATGTTGACCTCACAGTGGAAACCAGGAGATGTGTTACATTGGAGAAGGGGTTTTGCTCTTGTTTTTAAAGGTGAAGAAAAGCTATGGATACCATCAAAATTAATAAAGATTCAGTTTGAAAAGGAGAAACTTCTTTTTTTTTATTAAAAATTTTTGCCTCCTCCCCGTCTCCCATTTACCCCCCTCCCCCCTCCACTGCCCCTCCCTCTCCTGTCCAGAGAGCAGTAAGGGTTCCCTGCCCTATGGGAAGTCCAAGTTCCTTCCCCCTCCATCCAGGTCTAGGAAGGTGAGCATCCAAACAGGCCAGGCCCCCCCAAAGCCAGTATGTGTAGTAAGGTCCAAATCCTGTGTCATTGTCCTTGGCTTCTCAACAGCTCTCATTGTCCGCCATATTCAGGGAGACCAGTTTTATCTCATGCTTTTTCAGTCCCAGTCCAGCTGGGCTTGGTAAGCTCCGATTAGATCAGCCCCACCATCTCAGTGGGTGGGAGCACTCCTCGCAGTCCAGACTTCCTTGCTCATGTTTTCCCTCCTTCTGCTCCTCATTTGGACCTTGGGAACTCAGTGCGCTGCACCAATGTGTGGCTCTGTCTTTATCTCCATCCATCACCAGATGAAGGTTCCCTCACGGTCCTGACTTTCTTTCTCATGTTCTCCCTCCTTCTGCTCCTCGTCAGGACCTTGGGAGCTCAGTCCGGTGCAACAATGTGGGGCTCTGTCTCTAGCTCCATCTATCGTCAGATGAAGGTTCTATGAAGATATGCAAGATAATCATCAGTATGGCTATAGGATCTGGCCTTTTCCGACTCCCTCTCCTCAGCTGCCCACGGAAGTAGCTGGGGGTATCTCACTGGATACCTGGGAACCCCTCTAGAGTCAAGTCTCTTAATAATTCTAAGATGGCTCCCTTAATTAGGATATATGCTTCCCTGCTCCCATATCCACCCTTCCTATATCCCAAGCGTCCCATTCCCCCAAGCTCTCCCTATCTTCCCCTTCACGCTTTTCTCTCCCCATCTTCCCTTGCCCCCAACCCACCCCACCTCCAAGTTCCCAATTTTTGCCCGGCAAACTTGTCTGCTTCCAATATCCAAGAGGATAACTATACGTTTTTCTTTGGTTTCACCTTCTTATTGTCTTCTCAAGAATCACGAATTATAGGATCGATGTCCTTTATTTATGGCTAAAAACCGATTATGAGTGAGTACATCCCACGTTCATCTTTTTGGATCTGGGTTACCCTCACTCAGAATAGTGTTTTCTATTTCCATCCATTTGCATGCAAAATTCAAGATGTCATTGTTTTTTACCGCCGAGTAGTACTCTAATATATATATTCCACACTTTCTTCATCCATTCTTCCACTGAAGGGCATCTAGGTTGTTTCCAGGTTCTGGCTATTACAAATAATGCTGCTATGAACGTAGTTGAACAAATGTTTTTGTAGTATGATTGGGCATCTCTTGGGTATATTCCCAAGAGTGGAATTGCTGGGTCCTGGGATCCCGAATTTCCTGAGAAACCGCCACACTGCTTTCCAAAGTGGTTGCACAAGTGTGCATTCCCACCAGCAATGGATGCAAGTACCCCGAGAAACTTCTTGAGAAAGAGAAATGACAGCTTGACCATAGAGGTGACAACCATACAGGTGGTAAGGAAACTTCATAAAAGTTTGGGCAGGGTTCTGTTCTTGTCTTTGCAGGAAAATACTTGTCTTCAAAATGAAGAAAGGCCCTGGATGTTTGGATGCCAAAAGAGGATAAGATAGATATCCAGAAATGATCACCAAGCAAAGAGAATTATGATTTATGTGCACAAGTCATCTGCAGAGATAAAAATCTCTGAACAGATATGTGTGCTTGTGTGTATGTGTGTGTACATGTGTGTGTGTGTGTGTGTGTATAATGTGTCCTGACTGGTAAAATGTGGGATGTGTGTAGGATATTTGCAGACAATTTAGACATTAACATATAACCATCATATTACGCAAATGTATAATGGACTCAGTCAATGTCTCTATATTACAGTTTCCAGTAATAAAGATATTTTATATCTTTATTATATATCTATATCTATAAAAATATCTATAAAAATAGAGCCATTATACACACAAAACTGATGTTTTTATTAGTAGAGACCTTAAACAAAATCCTAAACCTTAAGTTTAACCCTAAACTCTTAATCCTAATACTAAAACCTCATTAACCCATGCCTAATTCAAATCCTAATCCTAACCTACCCTAATCCTAACACTAACCCTAACCTACGCTAACCTATCCTAACCCTAACATACCATCACCCTAACCCAATCTCTAACCTACCCTAATCCTAACCATAATCCTACCTTAACCCTCTAACTCTTATTCTGGACAGGAGTCAAGGAAATTGGAAAGCCCCAGGCCCAAGGCAGTCATTGCCTTTAGGAGCCTGACCACAGAAACTTAAACTTGTCAACTATAATTTATGCCTTTAAAATAAAAGGCTAACTGACAACTATGCTTCTGTCTGGAAAATTCCCACCTCCCTGCTTGCTGGCCCCACCTTGTGGCTTTAGTGTAAGATGGAAATGCAAACTATCCTGGCTTCCGTCCACTAGTGACATTTCTCTTCCTTTCTCAGCAGTATCACAATGCTGCCTTCAGGGAGATTCCAGCAACAGGAAAGCAGGTGGGTTGTTGTGTCAGAGACATAGCCTAACCTGCAGAGTGAGTTCCATGGCAGCTGGGCTGCAAAGTGAGAGCCTCCTAAAAACAAACAAAAACAAAACCTCTGTTGGAGATTTCTATAAAGAATCTTTCATTTCCCGCCCATGCTGTTTTATGTTTAAGAAATGCAGAGTAAAGTACTTTTTTTTTTTTTTTGAGACAAGCACAGATTGAGACAGATACAGAGATACAGAACAGGCACAGGCAATAGAGGCAGTTCAGATCACACACACATACACACAGAGAGAAAGGGAGAGGGAGACAGAGACAGAGACAGAGAAAGACAGAGAGAGACAGAGAGACTTTGCTGTAGTAATCTCTAATAGATTAACTGATGTATTGTGATACTAACATGAGATCTTGGAAATGAAAGAGGAGAAGTTAAGGTTTGATAATAATATGCTTGTGTCAAGTTGACAAGGAGTCAATTATGCTTGCTAGTTTGTCAGCTTGACACAAACCAAGATCATTTGGAAAGAGGTAACTTCAACAGAGAAAATGCCAGCATCAGATTGTCCTGTAGGCACATGTGTGGGGAAGCTTCCTTGATCAATGATGGTTGTCCTGCTTCCATTCCTGCTTTGGCTTCCTTCAGTGAAGGGCAATGATTAGCATACACTAGACAAACACTTTCCTCCCCGACTTACCTTTTATCAGTGTTTCATCAGCAATAGAAAGTCATACTAAGGCAGTGCTGATCAATTAACCTTCTAATACTATTTCTCAGCTGACGGTGGGCAGATTCTCTACTTAAGAAAACTACAAAATTCCCTATCTCATCCTTTGATTGAAGAGGAAATTTCGCATTTCCAGTAATAAGAGTTATCTGGAATTCCTGTCAAAGGGAACTTAAAATCATTAGCTCTCCAAGAAGACATAAATCTTGCAAGACTAAAATGCGAGATTTAAGCAAGAGTAACATTAAAGTGTTGATCAGTGATCGCAGAAAAGATGAGAGCAAGGAAAGTCATGGCCATGCTTATTTTAGAAGAATCATCCTTTGGGAGTGCAATCACTTGGATTGTGTCCTTTTTTAAAAAAAATCATTTTGGTAATTGTAGTAGTCTGAATGTAATTGACTCCTATAATCTCTTAGGGAGTGGCACTAATAGGAGGTGTGGCTTGTTGGAGTGGGTATGGCCTTGTTGAAGGAAGTGTGTCACTGTGGGGGTGGGCTTTGAAGTTTCCTATGCTCAGCATGCCTTCCAGTGTCTCAGTCAATGTCCTGTTACCTGCAAGATGTAGGACTCTCAGCTCCAGCACTGCGTCTGCCTGCACGCTGCCATGCTCCCAGTCATGGTGATAATGGACTGAATCTCTAAACTGTAAGACAGCCGCCATAATTAAATGTTTTCACTTATAAGAGTTGCTGGTCATGGTGTCTCTTCACAGTAATAAAAGCCCGAACTAAGACAGTAATGATGAAAGTTTCTACCCCCTCTCCTGATCTCCAAGGGGAGAGGTTTTACGGAGATATCCCATTTAGAACTAAATGTTCCATGGCTTCTCTCTCTGCATAACATCTGCCTGTGGGTCTCTGTGTGTGTTTCCATCTGCTATTTGAGAAGCATCTCTGATGATGACTGAATAAGCCACTGATCTGTGAGTACAATAGACTATCATTTGGAGTGATTTTATTACTACTTTAGAACAAAAGAACAATAGTATTTGATTTTACCTTAAGTCTCTGAGCTATCTAGTCTCTGGTTCTTAGTCAACCACACAGTGTTGGGTATGGGTTCTATCTCATGAAGTAGGTCTTAAGTCAAATCAGACATTGGTTGATTGTTTCCACAAGTTTGTGCCACCATTGCCCTAGAATATTTTGCAGGCAGGACACCATTGTAGATCAAAGGTTTTGTGACTACATTAGGTATATACATTTCTCTTTTGGTATTCTATAGAGTAACTTCCTGTATAAAAGACACTAGAACAGGGGGCTGGAGAGATGGCTCAGTGGTTAAGAGCATTGCTTGCTCTTCCAAAGGTCCTGAGTTCAATTTCCGGCAATCACATGGTGGCTCACAACCATCTGTAATGAGGTATGGTGCCCTCTTCTGGCCTTCAGACATACACACAGACAGAATACTGTATACGTAATAAATTTTTAAAAAGACATCAGAACATAGGGGTGAAGGAGAACTCTTCATGTTCAATGAATTGTGTGGGTGTTGTCTTCAGCAAGGGGGCTTGCTGTCAATTTGTGGAGAGCAACCTATTGTCTTGGAAACAGCCTGGGTTGTTTGGGGATTTCCATGGGACTTCTTTGTCCAACAACGCAACTGGACTGTAACTCAGTCCCATTTGTTTGGTGACAAGAGACAGCCAGTTAGGACTCTCTGTCTCCCCATTATTTGGAGCTGTCATTGGGATCACCTTTCTATATTTTACTGTTTCACTATACTAGTTGTCTTAGTCAGTGTTCTGTTGCTGTGAAGAGTCATCATGACCATGACAACTCTTATAATTGAAAGCACTTAATTGGGGCTTGCTTACAGTTTGAGAGGTTTAGTCTATTATTAGAATGGCAGGAAAAAAGGCACCAAGCAAGCAGACATGGTGTAGGAGGAGCTGAGAGTTCTACATCTGGATTCATAGGTAGTGGAAAGATCAAATGTTTCTGATCCTGGCTTGGGCTTCTGAAACTTCAAAGCCTACCCCCAGTGACATAGTTCCACAAAAAAGGCCACACCGACTCCAACAAGGCGAGGAGTCTTAATCCTTTCAATTAGTGCCACTTCCTTTAAGCCTAAGAGTATTATTTTCATTCAAGCCATCACACTAGGTTTCCATACCACCCCTCAAACACCCCTCAGTTTTAGTTGTCTTTCCCCTTATTCTCTACCCATCCCCATGATATCTTGTCAATCCAGCCCACACAACCTCTAGTCCACATAAAAATCTATTCTAGCCGGGCGGTGGTGGCGCACGCCTTTAATCCCAGCACTCGGGAGGCAGAGGCAGGCGGATCTCTGTGAGTTCGAGACCAGCCTGGTCTACAAGAGCTAGTTCCAGGACAGGCTCCAAAGCCGCAGAGAAACCCTGTCTCGAAAAACCAAAAAAAAAAAAAAAAAAAAAAAAAAAAAAAAAAAATCTATTCTATTTTCCCCTCCCAGGAAGATCCATTGTGTTTTCCCTAGTCCCTTCCTCTATACCTAATCTCACTGGGTTTATGGATTATTACTTGGTTATAATTTATTTAATGGTTAATATTCACATATAAGCAAATACATATCTTATTTATCTTTCTGGGTCTAGGTTCCCTCATTCAGGATGATCTTTTCTAGTTCCATCCATTTGCCTGCAAATTTTATGACTATTTTTTTTAAATAGCTGAGTAATACTTCATTGTGTAAATGTACCACATTTTCTTTATCCATTCTTTGGTTGAGTGACTTCTAGTTTTTTTTTTTCCAATTTTTAGCTATTGCGAATAGAGCAGCAATGAACATAACTGAGCATGTGTCCTTGCGGTAGAGTCTTTTGGGTATATTCCCAAGAGTTGTATAGCTGGGTCTTGAGGTAGATTGATTCCCAGTTTCCTGAGAAACTGTCATATTAATTTCCAAAGTGACTGTACAAGTTTGCACCCCACCAGCAATGGAGGAGTGTTTCCCTTGGTCAATATCCTTGGCAGTGTGAGCTGTTACTTGTGTTATTGATCTTAGCCATTCTGACAGGTGTAAGATGGAATCTCAAAGTGGTTTTGATTGTGCATTTCCCTGATAGCTAAGGATGTTAAACTTTTCTTTAAGTGTTTCACAGCTACTTGAGAGTCTTCTGTTGAAAATTCTGTTTAGATCTGTACCCATTTTTAACTGGATTATTTGGTTTGTTGATATCTAGTTTCTTGAGTTCTTTATATATATTGGATATTAAAACTCTATTGGATGTGGAGTTGATAAAAATCATTTTCCATGCTGTAGGCTGCTGCTTTGCCCAACTGATATGGAGTGGACATCCTGTCTTGATCCTGATTTTAGTGACTTTAGTGAAATTGCTTTGAGTTTCTCTCCATTTAAGTTGATGATGGCTACAGGTTTGCTGTAAACTGCTTTTATTATGTTGAGGTATGTTCCTTGTATCTCTCATCTCTCCAAGCCTTTTGCCGTGAAGGAGTGTTGGATTTTGTTAAAGGCCTTTTTCTGCTTCTAATGAGATGATCATGTGTGGGTTTTATTTTCTTTCAGTTTGTTTATATGGTAGATTACATTTGCTGGTTTTCATATGTCAAACCATTTCCGCATCTCTGGGATGAAGCCTACTTGATTGCAGTGGATGATCCTTTTTATGTGTTCAATTTGGTTTGCAGGCATTTTATTGAGTGGTTTTACATCATGAACGAAATTGGTCTGTAATCCTCTTTCTTTGTTGGGTCTTTACATGGTTTAGGTATCAGGGTAACCATGGCCTCATAAAATGAACTGGGCAGTGTCCCTTCTGTTTCTATTTTGTAGTATTATTTGAGGAGTAGTGGCGTTAACTCTTCTTTGGAAGTCTGGTAGAATTCTGTTCTAAAACCATCTATTCTGTGCATTTTTAGTTGGGAGACTTTTAATGACTGATTCTATTTCACTAAGGGTTTCAGGTATGTTCAAGTTACTTATCTAACCTTAATTTAAGTTTGGCAAGTGGTACCTATCCAGAAAATTATGCAATTATTTTAGATTTTCTAATTTGGTGGCATGGGCCTTTAAAGTATGTCTTATGATTTTGATTTTCTGGATTTCCTCAGTATCTGTTGTTATGTCCCCCTTTTCATTTCTAATTTTGTTAATCTGGATATTTTCTCTCTGTCTTTTAGCTGATGTGAATAAGCTTTTGACAATCTTATTGATTTTCTCAAAGATTGAACTCTGTTTCATTGACTCTTGTATTTTTCTATTTTATTGATTTTGGCCCTGTGATTATTTCTGTCTAGTCTTTTGGGATGTGATTGTTCCCTCTTTCCTTCCTTCCTTTTTCTCTTTTATTCTAGAGATTTCAGGTGTATTGTTCAGTTGGTAGTATGAGATCTGTCTATTTTTCTGTTTTGTTTTTAATCTAGTTGGTTAGGGCTATGAACTTGACTCTTAGAACAGCTGTATAGTTCCCCGCATGTTTGGGTGTGTTTCACACTCACTTTATAGTGCCCTGCATGTTTGGGTGTGTTTCACACTCACTTTCGTTTAACTGTAGAAAATCTTTAAGTTCCGTCTTGGCCCATTTTTCGTTCATTAGATTCGTTCTGTTCCCACGAGTTTTTAAGCTTTCTGTTGTTGTTGCTATCAGTTCTAACCAACGCTGCTCTGAGAGGATGCAGGGTATTATTTTGAGGTTCTGTATCTTTTGGGACTCCCTTTGTGTCCAAGTATGTGGTCCATTTTGGAGAAAGTTCCATGACGTATAGAAAAGAAGGTATATCTTTTGTGTTTGAACAAAATGTTCTGTAAATACCTGCTAGGTCCATTTGGTTTCTATCTATTAGCTCCAGAATTTATTTGTTTAGTTTTTGTCTGGATGGCTTTTCTATTGGTGAGAGTGGGGTATTGAAGTCTCTCACTATCAGCCTGTGAGGGTCAATATGTGATTTAAGCGACTGAAGTATTTCTTTTATATTTTAAATTTTTATTCCTTTTATATACCAACCACAGTTCCCCCTACCTTCCCTCCTCCTGCTCATCCTCACTTCCCCTTCCTCCACCTCCATCCCACTCCTCAGGAGGGGTAAGACCTCCCATGGGGAGTCAACAAAGCCTGGCAGGACTAAGCTCCTCCCCACTGCATCAAGGTTGAGCAAGGTATCCCACCACAAGGAATGGACTCCAAAAAGCCAGTTCACACACCAGGGATAAATCCTGGTCCCGCTGCCAGGGGCCCCACAAATAGATCAAGTCACACAACTGCCCCCCCACATGCCTCTGCATGGGCCTAGTTCCGTCCCATGCAGGGTCTCCAGCTGTCAGTTCAGAGTCCATGGGCTCCCATGTGCTCAGGCCAGCTCTCTCTATGGGTTTTGAAGGATTTCTTTTAAAAATGTGGGAGCCCTTGTGTTTGGGACATAGATGTTAAGACTTGAAATGCCACCTTGGTAGATTTTTCCTTTGATGAGTATGTGGTATCTTTCCCTATCTCTTCTGATTAGTTTTGGTTTGAAATCTATTTTGTTAGATATTAAAATAGTTACACTAGCTTGCTTCTTAGGTCCATTTTCTTGGAATATCTTTTTGTAATCCTTTACTTGGAGGTAATGTTTATCCTTGATGTTGAGGTATGTTTCTTGGGTGTAGCAAAAGGATAGATTGGGGGTTTGCACCTATTCTGTTAGTCTGTGTCTTTTTTTTAACTTTCTTTTTATTTATTCTTCGTGTCTTTCACATCATGCATCTTGACCCCATTCATTTCTGCATCTCTTCATATCCCTCCTCTGCACTTGCAACCTCCCAATAAAAAATTTAAGAGAAAAACAGGAAAAGGAAAAACCTCATCATGGAAGCTACAATGTGACGCAGTGAGTCACGCAGTAAAGCCTTTTGTCCGTACATCTTTACTTGCAAGTGTTCATTGCAAAGTCATTGATCCGGTTCACGGCCTCTGGTTTCTAACACACTATCAATGCTGGGCCCTCACTGGGACTCTTCTTAGATATCCTGCAGTTTTGGGTCTGTAGGACTGGTCCCTTCACATGCTCCAGCAGATCATAGATGGGGCATATGTTGGGGTGAGCTAACTAATAATCCTGGTTCTGGGCCCAGGTAATGGCAGGGTTGGCCAGCCTGCTGGCTCTCCCTTGTCCTCACCACCAGTGTGAGCTCTCCAGCATTACCCTGGCTGGTTCACCCCTTGCAGCACTGAGCAAAGGGCAGGGTCAGTTCTCCTGCTTTCATGTCTTTGGGTCGGCTCTCCCACACCTACACCATCAGCACCAGCTCTACTGTGTTGCCCAGGTGAGGTGCAGGGACCAATCTCCAGAGTGCCGCACCTGGTGAGGGGCAGGGGCAGCTCTCCTGTTCTTATGACCTCAGGGCCAGCTCTCCCACCCACCAAAGGCAGCGGGGGAGGAGGGATGCATCTCTCCCCTGCCCATACCACCATATGATATGGAAGATGAGGGGTGGGGTCAGATCCTCCCTTCTCAGTTATTGGGGGGCCCATTCACCCAAACACTCGTCTATAGGGTCAGCTCTGCTGTACTGCCCAGGTTAGGTGCAGTCCCCACTTTCTTGAGTGCTACAGCTGGTAAGGGGGGGGGGGTGTCAGATCCCTCCCCTACCACAGGCGGCAGGGGCAAGGGCAGAGAGCATCCTTCCCTCCTCTGTGGCAGAGTGTGGCCAGGTATCCTACTCTCAAACCCTCAGGGCCAGCTCACTGGTGCCTCCACGAACAGGACTGTCTCTACTGTACTGCCCAGACAAGGGTCCTCCTTTCCTGATTGCAACTGAGTGTTGCAGCTGGTAGGGAGGCAGGCGGCTCCCTCGTCTGTTGCCGGAGGATGGGGGCGAGGGGTAAGGAGGGACATCTCTCCCTGGCCCACACAGCCGCTTAACAGACTAGTAGTAGGGACAGTCCCCCAAGCTCACAACTTCAGGGCTGGCTCACCCACACCTCCACCAACTGGGTCAGCTCTGCCATGCTGTCCAGACAAGTCGCAGGGCCAGTTCTCCTGAGTGTTGCAGCTGGTAAAGGGGAGGTCAGCTCCCTCACCAGCTGAAGGCAGTAGGGCTGGAGAGGAGGTCATCTTTCCCTTCCTCCCACCATCACACTGCAAACGAGGGAGGCCGGACCAGTTATGACCATCTAGAGCCCTTAGGGCTACCTCAGTAGCACCCTGTCAGTTCTACCGTGCTGCCCAGGTGAGGCGCAGGGCCTGTTTTCAGGGGTGCTGCAGCTGATGACAGACATGTTGGGTCAGGTCTCCCACCTGCTACAGGTAGTGAGGGGAGAGGGGAAGGAGGGCATCACCACTTGGCAGACACCACCTGCTTCTCCCATTCTCATGTTCTTAGGGCCAGTTCACCCACACCCTTGCAAATGGGGTCAGCTCTATTGTGCTGCCCACGTGAGGTGTAGGACCCTCTCTTCCGAGTGCTACACCCAGTGAGGGGCAGGACCAGTTCTCTCTAGAGCTGCAGCCAGTGAGGGGTGGAGCCAACTCTGCACAGCCCTAGCATCTCGGCCTTTGGTGGTATCAGGAGCCATGTACATCAACAGAGAACACCAACAGAGCCATGAACTCAGACATGGACCCCAACAGCAGCCCAGGCCCAGACAGCACTGATGTAACAACAACAAAAAAAAGCAGCGTGTGAGAGTAAGACGCCATGGGACAGAGCCGCAGAAGAGGGGAGAGAGAGAGAGAGAGAGAGAGAGAGAGAGAGAGAGAGAGAGAGAGAGAGAGAGAGAGGCAAAGAAGCAGAAAGAGACAGACAGGAGTTGGGCAAGGCCCACCTTTTGAAAGGGAACATAGTAAACACGCACAGGAGGTGCTCTTAGGTGCTCAGTGGCCGCACTGAGGACGTTTCCTGTCAGGACCCCAAGGGCAGGCCGGTACAGATGCCTGAATACTAACATCACCACTGCCCTTGGTGGCGATGAAGCACCCACCTCGGGCTGCTCCTCACCTATTCTGTTTCTTCAAATACGCTCTTGTCCACAGGACATGCACTGGGGGAAGGATGGTTGGAGATCTTTGTGATCTTTTGGGAATGGGGTCAAAGTAAAAAGGGAGACCACAGCAGGTGTTGTGCTACATGAGATGAAAATAAAAATATTTAACTATTGTATAGCAGTAAAATATAGCATGATAGGGACAGACTTTTAAATAAACCCTAGCAATAAACATGACCCTAAAGGCCAACCCCTAACCCCCTATGCTAACCTCATGAGACCCCTTAGCCCCCAGCAGACCTGAAGACCCTGACCCATTTGTCTTAGGTAGCTACTGCAGTAATGGCACACCATGACCAAAGCAACTTGGGGAGGACAGGGTGTGTTTACACTTCTACATCAGTCATCAAATGAAGTCAGGGCAGTGACTCAAGCAGGAACCTGGAGGCGAGGCCATGGAGAGGTGCTCCTGACTGGCTTGCTTCTCATACTTTGCTCAGTCTGCTTTCTTATAGAACCCAGGACCACTGGCCCAGGGATAGTACCACCCTATGGGCTGGACCCTCCCCGTCAGTCACTAATTGGGAAAATGCCTTTCAACTGGATCCTATTGTTAAGAAAAACCTCTCCACTGGCGCAAAGAACTCCAATCAAACCAGATTAAGCCAAATTAAGTGCCCGAGTTTAATAGATAGCGGACTTCCGGGTGGCCGGGAGAACATGGTGAGGGAAAGACAGGGAGCACATGTGCAAACCCCAAACCACATGCTTCTCTTTTCAGTGCAAGCTTAAATATCCTGTGGGGTCAGCACTTGGCAGGCTGGGAGTGACACTTCCAACTCAATATTACACCTATGAAGGCACTTTCTCAATTAGGGTGCCCTCCTTTCAGGTTTCCTCCCAGTGTGTGTGTCAAATTGACATGAGACTGACTAGCCAGCACACAGGGCAAGTAGTTATTGGTTCCAATGAACAAGGTATGGCCTGGTGACGTAACATGGCCCCAAACCTTAGGAGCCCCCAAGACCTTAACACAACTGATGCCATGTTAAAGGCACCATTCTGACCTTTGAACTGAGCACCATAGGCTCCAACACCTGCCAAAATGGGAACAAAGACCAAATCCATGAAAGACTTAGTGCATAGTTCCAGGACCTGGGAAAGTCCTAAATGTACCAACCTTGTTTTTCGCTTCTGTAGTTTTGATTCTTGATGACTAAAAAGTGTCAAACAGGATGTGCTCTTTGTGCATAAAAGGCAAGGAATGATGAGGCTCTGGGTCACATAATTTGAGCAAGTTCCCTGTGTGGCAAATAAAGACTTTCTATTGGCTTTAAGAGTCCAAATGTTTTCTAAAGAAGTTATCTTGCAACAGTAGAGGTCACGTTGGTTCACTGGAGATCATCGGCCCAGAAACAAAGACAACACAGATGTAGGAATAAACCCTGATATGAGAGCTGGACACAAACCTGCTTCACCTTACTTCCTCGGACACATGACCTTTGTGGTGTTTATAGTTTCATAGAGGAGGCCACTGACACAAAGGAAGTGAGTTGCTCAAGAAGTGGAAGAGAGAGCAAGTGTCTGACGGCTGTGGCCATTAAGGGCCAGGTTCGCTGGTGCACAACCCAGGCCATGGTAGACTTAGGAAACTGTATGCCTTTAGTGCTTCATGTAAACTCTCCTACAAAACGAGATCACTCCACTAACACAGTTAAAAGAATTTGATAGAGGTGGACTAATAAAATGGGGTTCTTGTCGTTTTATTATACTCATTTGGTAATATCCTAAGTCCTATATTAAGTGAGATGAGAACAAAGAAAGGTTGTGTTTCTAAGTCTATTTGCCTAAATCAATTCTTCTACTTAAGGGACGTGATGAGAATGAGCACACAGGCTCCCATATTTTGGGAGCCCAGATGGTACTTTAGCAACTTGACTTCTGAGTATTTTCGTTTTCTTCTTGGGAAAATAACAAGAAAAAAAAATGCCTAGCCTGTTTGGATGATTAAAAGAAATTGCAATTTTTAAATTACACACCTAGAAATTACAGTCGCAGAAGACAGCTCGTAAACACATTCCGGACCAAACCGTCCAACAGCCTTGGTAAAGGTTTCCTCCTCAGAGCCTCGGGGTCATCTTCAGACGGTGCAGTCCGTGCGTCCTCAAACGGCGCGGGCTAGCTTCCGGTTGCGGAGGGCTTTTCGGCTGGGGGTAATTGCGTCATCAGGAGGCGCGGCGAGACTTCCGGTGATCTGAAGCTTGGTGTGAAGAGAAGCATGTCTGGCTGCCGGCTCTTGTCGCGTGGGGCAGTGGCTGTGGCCGCGGCGGCGATTGCAGCGCGAGCTTCCCGGGTGTCCAGGGTCTTCACGGCGACGCACCGCCCGCTGCACACCAGTCTGCGGAGCTGCTCCTTCGCCAAGGAGCTTTTCCTGGGCAACATCGAGCAGGTACGGCAAGTCCTGGCTGCCCTCGTCCTCTGGTTCCACCTTTCGTTGGTGCCCGTCCGGAGTGCTTAAAAGACACACCTCAGAGGCAGAGCTCGGGGAAATGGGGCTTTGATCGGGTCGCTGAGGTTTTTGTTTTGAGTCAGGATCTCAGTAAGTAGCCCAGGCTGACTCCGTACACCAGGCATGCCTTGAATTTCGTGATTCTCCTGCCTAAGTCTCCAGAATATTGGTGTGCAGTCGTGTGCCATCACACCCGCTTTTCTAGCTATTCCTTGTCAAGGAAATGTATGGGCTCCTGGAAGGGGTGATTACGAAGACATCTTTTTCAGTCTGGAAATGTGATTTCTAAACAACTGAATCAGTGCCGCTTCTCTGGCTTCCCTTCAGCTCCGAAACTTTCTCCAAGGTTCCTTTTCCTTTTCAGAGCTCCACAGCCCAGCTTGTAGCAACCTCCAGGCCATCACCTTGAGAGTGGGAAGGATTGTCAGTGAATTTGAGTTTGCTTCTTTTAGCTATGTGCTCTTTAGAACAGCCTTCTCACATTGACTGACTGACTGCATTACAGCAGGATCTAAGACACGGGCTGGGAGTGGCCACCCTGCTACAAAGTTCAAAGCTAACATTGAAGTGTGGGAACCATTTTTCCCACAACTTGTGACGGAAGGTGATGTATCTTGGATTCTCGTACCTTTCAAAGGCATGGGAAAGAAAGGGTCATCACCTACCCTCTTTTAACCTTTAAATCCCCTCCCCCATCGCATCAGCTTTGCTTCCAATTTTACATTTATGTAGTTGATGAGAATCCCAACGGGTAGCTGTCCTCCCTGGTGTCAGCGACACCCTACTACTATAATGAATTGTCTACCCCTAGCAAAGGCTGACCTGGCCATTAGAGTTCAGCTTTCTCACTTATTCAAGGATAATGCTGCTTCTTGAACCTGTGCCCTCAAGCTTTGTCCCAACAGCCAATAGTGATCTCAACATCGCCAGATCTAAGTAATTGCTTGTCATTCCTATTCCCATCCGACCCACCATTGGTATCATGATGCAGAGAAGTGCTCAATGTTTGTTCTGAACGCACTACAGGCTCCCGAGAAACCATTTTCTCCTTTTTCTCCTGTTGTTGGTTCTTTGGCTTCTCACTCTGTAGACGTTGGCTGGTGTCTCTGGGAGCCCAGATAAAGCTGTTGTTTCTTTTTTTCTCTTTTTTTTATGTGGAGGTAGTGGTTGTGTTGATTGCTTGTTTTGACAAGGTTTTGCTGGAACTCAAGATCCTTCTACCACTGCCTTCCTTCCTGAGTGCTAGATTGCAGTCGTATGCCACCCCTAGCAAATAGGAAGTTTTCTAAAGTTCAAGTCCATGTTCTTGTCATCTGCAGCCAGTCCCTTGATGAACTAATTCATTGTCCTAGCTTTAAATGTCACCTCTATTATTATGGTTCAAATTTAGTTTTCAACTTAAGAGTTCTTCCCTTAACCCACACTCTCCTCTTACATATGTAATAAACATCTTTGATAAGCATGTATAAAAATTCTTCCCTAGATCCCTCCACCTACTCTTGCTTTTTCCAGAAGCCTGTTTACTGTAATAATGGGAGCTCTGATTTGACACATTCTTTAGTGACACCCTGATTCTTCTTATTGTCATAGTCCTCACTGACTCCTATAGTAAGTAAATCTTTCATTGTCTAACTTAAAGTTTTATTCTGAACCCGACTTCACTACTACTTCCTGGATCGGTCTAACACAGTTCTCAAAGCATGTCTGGGCCTTAATTTGACAGTGGCTGTGATACTTTAGAGCCTCGGGTGTGTGGGGGAAGGGAAAGTGTCCCAGTTATCCATGCCAATGACTGCCACAGGGTTAAGAGGCTGAATGGGTGAGGTTTATGTGACATTAGCATTAGTTCTAGCCACTTGGCTTTTGTAATTGACTTCTACAGTAGAAACACTTGAATAACAGGTTCTGTTGCTTTATGGACTTGAAAGATGACTTGAAAGATATGAATTGAAGTTAAGCTCCACTCCCATGGTATCCTCCATTCAGTTTTGTCTCTGGTTTCTAGTGGATGCTTTCCTCCTGATCCCTATCATCTCCCCCTGAAGTTTTATTTTTATGTTGTTTGTTTTGGTTTTGTTGGGTTTTTTTGTTGTTGTTTTGTTTTGAGGAGGTTGTTTTTGTTTAGTTGTTTTGTTGTTGAGACAGGGTCTTGTTGTGTAGCCCTGGCTGGCCTGAGATGCACTATGTAGACCAGACTGGTTTTGAACTCATAGGACTTCACCTGTTTCTACCTTCTGAGTGTTGGGATTAAAGGTGTGCATCACCGTGCCTTGACCCCTGAAGTTTTTAACACTTTTATTATGTCTGGAGACCAGCTACCTACCAGATTTTTTGTTCTTGCCTAGTCTACTG